>NW_026856551.1:0-300573 GCF_026571515.1 Ruditapes philippinarum
TCATTTCTTTGACAATAAAATAGCTTCTTGACAGGTAAATATCGACTTTCTTTTGTTAAAAATGTCATCTGTAAATAAAGGAAACTATCAAGTTTCTTTTTTTTAATAACGAGGCACAGAAACATGCTCATGTATTTTCTTAAATTTTTTCTCAATGAGTCATTTACCTCACAAAATAGTCACTGATTCACTTAGCACAATCGTCATAAAGTTAATGTATTGGATTTGACGAAGTATATTGTATGAGAGACGTTCATTTTATAATATTTATGAAAGTTCTCTGAGCCGCATTTAGTAACATAATAAGAACTAGTTTGTTTTAGTCCTTCAATCTATTCTTATGTATCGGAAATGCATTTTTCAAGTCTTGAAATCTGTTTTCTAAAAGGCAGAAAAGCACATGTGTATGTACTCTTTGTGGACACCGGGAACTTGCAATATCCAGCACAGTGCGAGGGTCATACATGTTTCAAAAGTAGACGTAACGCAATAGGTTTACAATCTTTCATATTTGCTTTCTTATGAATGTGTACAAATGCTAGATGATTCTGACATTATCAAATGTCACAGGTCTGCTCCCTGGGTATTATTCCTCAAGTTCATTTAATGTCATATGTCTGAAGTAATAAATTGTGATACAGAAATAGCCTCAATTTACCTACATTCGGACTCTTGTTGCACTGCTGTATTCGGTGACCTGTTTTAAGTACTTATAATGGCTTCTTATTTATGAATGGAAACGAAATACGCACACTTATTTAATACAATCTTACGTTGTAGTTTGTTTAAAAGTATCATTGAGGTATTAAACGAACTGGAAATAACACTCGACCTTTCTAGATTTCATTACACAAGAACTTATCAGTATTGAAAAGCCATTTGTGTTTGATAGAAATATATGACACAATCACGCGCGTTTGATTGTTTTCTTGGTGAAACCCTTATGATATGATTGGCATGAAGCTGAGATTTCAACATCATTTGTTTGTTTTGCACTTGAGTAAGACACTTTGAAGGATAACAACATTAAGCACTTCAAACTGATTCATACTTTATTATTTCTAGCTGACACTAGCACTCATTATTTTTTATGTTGGTACATAATAATGGCATGTCAAACAAGAATTAATGTAACAATAAACATAGAAGTTTAAAACTGTTTTGTTATTTATTCAACTTATATTTACAGAACTGTTACAGAAAAAGAATTACAAAGGTCACTGGGCACCACTTACAGATATAGACAACATGTTTGAACTTTTTATCTGTAAAAAGAAATATGAAAATACCGTGTAACATCAAAATTGTATGTAACATACCAATGAATGCACACAAAAAAACTACTCGATGATCACTTTCTATGACAATACTACATTAAATCAACGATTAGCTATAAAAGAAGGCCAAGGCCTGACGTTTTTAAAAAAACTAGATGTAAGTCATTAATTGTTTTGTGACATGTTACAGTTGCGGAATGAATCTGACATTATCAAAAGGTTACATGTCTGTTCCCTTGGTGTTATGCAAATATATAGTATCTTGGATATTGAATTCGCAAGCTAATGACCATTATGAACAATGACCTTTAACTTGATTCCTAGCAACATATTATAAACTCTTGCTTTTCTAAAATAATTAGTGCCTAAAGGTTATGATAATTATTTCTACTATTTTGTTTTTGTTGGTACTTTGCCAGCAATTTATTTCAAATTTATTATTATCCAGATAAAGAATTATATATTTATTGGCATAATGCTTGTTTTAAGTTACAAACATTTTAACTCCACTCTGTAATGCCTATATTTAAATACTGGTCGGCTACAATATATATTTTATGTCTCAATCCCGCAATTATGTGAAAAAAAGTATGCGCACTCAGAGCATTAGAAATCTTCTCCTTACTTACTGTTCTTTATTCAAGAATATATGCTATCAGCAATCACTGTGAGGACCATATGGGTCTCATCTAAATTCCCCTACATTAAATTCGTAGAATTCAAACTTCTTAATTAAAATTCTGAAATGAGATTATCTCCTTTCTGCTAAGTTGATTTATTCACATCTTGACTCATTACTGTGTGCTGGGGTTTCAGTATCTCCGAAGCTATCGGTGTATAGTTTGCCGGTTGTTACAGACGGTTGCTGAAATGAGTGTTGGAGCCCAGGACTGTCGGGAAAATGTCGAGAGGATTTTTTCTTATGTTTGTGAGAGGTGTTTATGGTTAACGAGAGACTAGCGAGAGGTATGCGCTCTCGAAAGCAGTAGTTAAGCAGTATCGTTCTTTGCTTACTCGTTAGTTTATTAACGATTGCGTTGTGTTATCAATTTGAATGCATGTACCCGAAAATTGTGTACAGCTCTTGTTTAATTCACCGAATCATTATATTTATAGCGTAAGAACGAAGGTGAATATAAGGTTACGATCATGCTAACACCAGAACACAGGATCACACAGAACACGTGCAGGATCCCGCCGGTCTGTCGTCTAGCAATCGGTAGAGACTTGATTATGGACGATTATAAAATTTCCCGATTGCCTTGATAATAGGTAATATGTGATTAGATGGTTAAAGATACTCACGAAAAACGGTTTTCGCTCTTCTAAAAAAAGCAGACACAGTCATTCGAACGTGCCACCCGTGTGTGAAAGTTCAATGAACAGGGCGTGATTTCTAGAGTTGAGGGGGCGGCGCGGGAACTTAACAGTAGAAACTGGCATAAAAAAACTCGGGACTGTTATTAGTAATTAGAAACGGCAGAGACGTGAAGAGATTGTAAGCGCAGGAGCAGAGGCAGCAATGACACAGATTAAATATTTTTAAACTATATTAGAATAGTTAAGCCCAATTTTAATTTTCTGGCGGTCCTGTCTAATACATACTCAGTTACAAGACCAATATTAATCTCTGTTGGTAACCGATTTCACCATTACACCTCATCATAATTCTTCAGGGCTAATAGCAACTATGGTTTGTTTTATTAAGGGTGTAGAGGTTAATAATGGAATCAATATTAGCGAAAGATATTGAAAATGTTGCTTGATCATTTTTGCTCTTCCGTTTACAGTGAAGGTATAGTACTATATTTTCAACGTAAACATAATGAAATTTTTACCCATTCTTTAGAACATGGCGTATGTTACTAGCAAGCATGACTCATTCTTATAAATCAACTTGCTACACCCACCCCAGGCTGCAAAGACGTCATGTGCGCCTAACAATGACGCCATGAGCAACGAAACAAATATACTATCATAAAGCATAAATAGTATGTTAAGAGCTATGTAGTCGTACTTTTTTCACATTGGATAATCATGAACGTTTATATTATACTGTTGAATCACACTACAAGTTTATTCCAATTTTTGACAGGTAATATTGCCACTCCATAACGCTTTTGGAAATATAACCGGAGGCCGCTAGGCGATGGTTATTCCTACAACGCATTTAACATGTCAGGAATAATTTACTACACGAAATTTTATAAACACCCAAGCGACTTCCCTTTTTTTTGGAGGAAAAAAGTGGATTTCTTTGGAAAATGTTGCCCCAAGAAACAGTGTTATAAAACTGGGTAAAAAGTGTCACGCTTCCGTCCAATGAAAGTGACGGTGATCAACGTGGGCAGTATTAATAAGAATCTTTACCAAGAAAAGGCATTGATGCAGAAGCATCAAAGGGGCGGAGGCCAAAAGGAATTGGGGATCCTGATTTGCACCGTAATTACTTGAACAAAAGATGTGGTCGCTTTATAGCAGTCCATTACATGTGACTGGAGGGCTAGGACTCAGGTTAGTTGAAACTTAAACCAAAAGAAATTAGACTCTGTCTTGCCAAGATGGCAAAGGCATTTATAGTCAATTAGCAATCTTTATAAGAGTCATGTTATACAAGAAAGAATTTTCTTCCAGATTTTTAAATTTAGTGAGACACAACAGGGATTCCTGACGTAACTCAACTGGGGGCAGCGAGTTCGGACCTGGGAAGAAAAAATTATGACCAGATGAACCAGATTGGGATAAAAAAACCTTGTGTTTAATTTAAAAACGCAAAACAAAAAAATGTAAAATAATGTACCCCTTTAAAAAATATAACTTCCTCCTTGAAGTATACTTTTTAAAGGGGGTCAGTTATTATAGCTCTATTTTATTTTGGTTGTTGACACTTTTAAGATGAACACATGGTTTTTTCATTCAATATAGGCTTAATATAAATAGTTTCAATTCCTCAGGTCTGAAGCTCGTCGTGCGCTGTGCATTATAATAAAACAGCCTTAATTGTTAGGGTTGAAGGACAAGGGTAATGTAACATATATTTGCACTCACAATAAATAGAGTCGGAACACTAAAATGAACACCTATAGGTTGGAACGGGCATATGAGCGGTACTTACAGAGAGTAGTAAAATAAGTAAGCCAAGCCACATACAACCACAAGCTTACATCAGAGATAAGACTTAAAACGCATGTAAGCGAATGTCATTAAGATGTATGTAGCGAGATTGCTTGACAGTTTCATGAAGAGAAGAAAAACAACTCTTCTTATATGTGGCGAGGGATAGTGTGTTCACTCATAGTAGTCAAATGCCCTTTGTAAGATCATAAAAGTATAAGACTGCAAATACTGATTTGTCCATGTTCAGAATAATAGCCAAGATCTGTTAAATTTAAAGATCAAACATGGTGTCAATTGAAAAACCACTATGTCTAATAAACTCCTGACTTGAAACTGCCTTGACCAATGACTCAAACCCATTGACTTTCATGTAATACATATATACGTGAGTGAGAGGTATCCGTCACCTGCTAACAGCATTTATCATCTTTAATAATGAAACAGTTTCTAAACCAGAAACATATTTCCGCACTAAATATCGATTTGGGTGTTGTTGATATAATGTTTCTTATGGCTTACAGGAGGCATCATGGAAATTGAACTCCATGATTATATGCAAGTCATAGGATGAGAAAAACTTTGAGCTTGGACCAGAACTAAACATTAACTGTGACCTAACATAAGAAGAATATTTTTATGAATGGAGAGAGGGAGTCAAGGGGTGCTGATCTTGTTATTTTGAGGGGCCATGCAGGGCAGCTGGGTGCAAGCAAATCTGTAAACATGATAGAATCGGCAACCAACAAACCTAACTTTTGGTAAGTGTATATATGTGCAATGTTTTCATCTGGAGCAGCCCCAGTTACTTTTGTAACTGATGATAGACTAGATTTGAGTGGTGTATTCAAATGGTGGCACACAATCATCCATACAATATAAATTTTAGTGCAACAAATTTAAGTCAAGGCAAGTAAAATCATATCTATCCTATGATAGCAGTCTGTTGTCGCGGTTGACTCAGGGAGACCTGGAAGGTTTGAGCCGCCGGGTGTCTCTTCATTAACAAATAGACTAAGCACAGAAGCTGTCCTTTTCAACTATGCACATGTTTAGACAAAAAATAAGAATCAACATTGCAGAATATTGATTTATTGGAGAACTTATTGATAATTATATTGCTTGATCCAAGGTTTCAAGGACATTATTCATCAGATCATGTTTTATCATTAGATAAGAACTTTGAAATGAACAGTCTCATACACTTTAATAATTATGACATAAACTGTTTCCTCTTTAAATGCAGAAAAATTAATAAAGTATATGCAAACAATATCAAATATCACCTCACTGTCTTAAGATATACAATGGGTAACTATGGACACATAAACAATTATATTCCCAGTTAAAACTGTAACATGTAACTAATGAAATCCTAACATTAACATTAACATAAGCTTTTGATGACCATTACAACTGGTGAATTAATAGCAAACAAAAATAGTATTATAAGTAATACCGTAATGATAGACAGAAAGAGAACAAATAATTTAGTAAACCCATAGTTACTTACCCGCTTAAAAATGAAGAAACCTTGAAACCCCCAAAAGGAACACAATACAACAGCAAAATTATGAAATATTGGCAAGTGTTCTAATTTTATTTTGTATGTCGCGCATGCAAATTTTGTCAATGGTAAAAGGGGTCATTCCCATAAAAAAATAGATGGCCATATGTGTCAGCAGTAATTTGGCAGAAATCGGATAGCTTTCGAACATCTCGATTACTCTGGGTTAACTTTGTTAAAAACCACCATTCTGCGCAACAGATAAATGTAATAAGATAAATCAATAGGGGGGATAGATGTTACACAGTTGTTTCATTCCTATACCTTATACTCTGAATTTGCAGGTGAACTTTGCTTCTTGATAGGCAAAAATTATCTGGAAAAATGTAATTTAAATAGTATCGGGGCTCAATCTAAGACCACAAAACGATATTAGTATTCGAATCGGGTTTAGTATATGTGTCATATTATATAACTTGGAATGCGACAAGCTGTTAAACTTAACGTCCGCAAGTTTTCGTGAAAATAATATCACAATGCACATCTTTCTTTTTACAATGTATAAGATATGTCAAATACAAATAATAAACAACACATTTGTTTACGCTTGATTATTAACGAAATGCTAGATAGAACTAAGTGTTACACACATGATATATTAAACCTGGCTAATAAATAATCAGCTCTTTCCAGTAGGGCAAAACTAATAAAAGCGGTTCTCTCCTCATATATAGACTATGAACGACCGCTGGGGGACGCTACACACCGGCGTCGTCCAATAAGAATTTACTGCCAACAACGTTTGTTTAGCTGCAAGTTTGGTAGCTCAATTTCTAATTGGGTGTTATATAGCACCTTATAGCTGCCGTCAAGTTAGCAAGTAAATACTCTCCTTTTCTTGGCGAGTGGTAGTTGTAAATTGGTTATAAAAGATTTTTACAAGGATATAATGGTTCGAATATAAGATTTTCAGCTTTGCAGGATAGTAAACTCCTCACGTGGACGGCCTCGGGGGTTATCGTTTATTTACGAGCACCTCATACCCTGTCAAAAAAATCTGTATACTAAGATAATATGAGCCATGGCTGTGTTAATCAATATGGATTACCTAATTTTCATTTTGCAATTCACGCTTACATATGATATTTTCAGTAAAATTAATGGGTACTCATAGTTAGTACGCAATGAAGTATTAATAAGTTCGTTCCATCAAGATATATTTTTAGTTGAACCAGGCGTGTATACTATACCGTTGAAGTGGGTATAATACGTCACAATCTGGTCTCAGTCCTGGACCTTGCTGAGAAGACATGATACGGCAAAATGGCGGCACGCCCATTGTACTTTTATGTATTCAGTTAAAATAGTGTCTTTATAAACAAACGATATTCTCACTTTTAGGGTTGATGTCAACTCAGAGAAATTGTACAATGGTACCTGTCTTTTTAAAAATTGATGAATGAGTTTATATTAGAACACAGTACCATGTCAATCCTCCAATTTCCCTATCTCCTTTAACAGGATGCTGCTGTATTATTTAAATTTAAAATATGAAGAAGATTTTAAATTATATACGAACTGTTGTTTCGCTGGAGTGGAATATATGGTGAAAGATATAAAATGATAGTCAAACTAACCTTTCATATATTTAGCATCCCTTTTTTAGTTTCCTGATTTTTTATGCGAGCATGACGTAATTGCATCACAGTGGAATACATTGTTGGGTTTTGTTGTGATCAGTTTTTTTTATATCTTTTTTTTTGTTTGTGTGGGCAAGTTCACTTTTGGATTGTTTCAACTGGAGGTCTTTTCTTTTTTTGTTTTTGTTTCTTTTTTTTTTACTAGCTTTTTTCTCTCTCATGATGTGATCTTGAGTCCGTCACGAGTTTACTTATTGTATATCAATTATTGTATACTTAGTCCTTTGAATTTCAGTCTGACATTTCGAGCATTTGTGGTATATCTGCATATACATATGATTTATGTTTGGTCACGTTGTGCAAAACTTACACACATTAAAACGGAGAATGTATCTCCTTTCGCTGTTTAATGTTATGATATGTTTTTTTTTATCGCATTACAAATATAAGTCCTTTAACTTAAAAGTCGTAAAGAACGCTTTACATATGTATTGATATGGAGAAAATTTTCTGTTTGTTTTGGCGCACTATTTTTACGGAGAGGATCGGTCAACACTATAAACTTGGCCATCAATGCGTGTCGAATGCTATAATAGGCTTAAAATGTTATGTTGAAAACTTTGTGATAAAATGACCACACAAAAATGAGCCATTAAGATCCATGAGAGTGAACATAAGTTGTATCTGCTTTCATACGATCACATCCATGATATTTTGTTTATGGAATTTTTATTAAAGAGTTCCTTTGAGGGAATTTACACAAAAAATATCGTACTATACACGGGCCTGTGAAAATTCAGGGAGAAAAAGAAATACCACTATAGATTCCTAGACTTATATTTAATGTCGGGTTCAATCATTTTTTTTTATCAATAAAATGATATAATTCTTATTTTTTATGTAACTTTAAAATCGCACGCTTTGCTTATTTTGTGGTCAAATGATGAGTAAGAGAGCCTTCGACACCCTCTAGGCAACCGTTATAATAATTGGGCATGTAACCGATTATTCGTTAATTACGAGAGCGTCGAGATAGGCGGTGAAAACCTTAACGAGAAGTATAACGATAGTCGTTATGCTAAACGCATAGCTTCGAGATACTAACCCCTGGTTTGGTTCTAATTGCCAGATGTGTCAGGAATATTTTGTTCTAAATTTAAAATTTAGAAACTCGGCAATTATTCTGATTTTAAAGCAAAACGTTTAAGTTGCATGGAAAATGTCAGCTTTCTAAAAGTAGCTTGTCGTCAACATATATCAATGGTGAATCGGCGTATAACTGGAATTTGCATTTTGAGTTCGGTTAATGAATCAAATATGTTTTCATAAGAATTTATTATTTACAAAACTTGTGAGCGATTAAAGTGTTGTACGTGCTTGTTGAAATTGGTTTTGGAAGCTGGACCAGAATACGCGATATATTTAAAGGTGAAATTATGCTGGATATACACGTGGGTAAATGGTTGTGTACAGGTCAAAGTTAAATAAACTTAAGATTTTCCCATAATTGGGCATTCAGAGTTAAGAATTCTACTTTTTATGTTTAATCAATATCACGCATATTGACTCACAAGAAAATTCATATAAATATCTATCGTATGAATTGAAATTTATAAGAATGGGGCAGTCTTCTTATCTTTTTAGGCAGTTTTGTTATAGTTTTATTACAAACAGTTTTTCATTATCAATTATTGGTCCAATTGGCGCTTGACAAATGTATGTTAAGGTCTCTCAAAGGAATCATCACAAACTGTCATGGCATTAGTTCTGTAGAAAATCTGCTTAGTCATGATTTCAAAAATTTGTACATTATTCTGAATTTGAAAAATATATAAATTAGCGATGACAATTACCTTATAATATAATCAATGGAAATAGATTTCATTTATTGAGAGACAATGAACGTGTTCTGGTTTGGTTTTATTTGTTGTTGTTTTTTGTTGTTTTTGGTTAACTGTTTTTTAGGTTCTTAAGTAGCTTATTCTATGTGTCTTTTATCAACAAGGTATCTCATTTTTGGGCGAAAAATCGGGACTTGTTGAAATATGCTTGAATATTATGTCAAACAACAAAATGCACAATACTTTCCATTCGTGTATTACTTCATATATGGCAGACAGTTTATTCAACTTTGACTTGATTATTATTTGAACAGTGTAATTCATTTTTTGTGTTTGTATTTCAAAACTTTTAATTAACGTTTAGTTAAGATTGTTTTGTAGTAACTGAGGTGACTAGTCATATTTCACGCAAATTGTTCATTCATCGATAACATATTTATTCCTTAATTTCAACAAAAGGCTATAAATATTTATGAGCGATAAACACATTCGTATATAGAACGTTGCGTGTGCCTTAAAATACTTATAGTGGGAACCAGAGGTTAGGTGTCAACGGATACTGGACAATTAAGAAGGTTTCGCCTTATTGATTATTATTAGGTAGGCCGGTAATTGACATCATGAAAAATAAAGAATTTTAGATTTTACAACTACATTTCAGTTTGGATCTGCCCATGTCAACTAATCATGTTCCAAATTATATTTTAATTACTTCTTTGTCGCAATCGAGACAATTGTTTTAAATTACAGACATTTATATTCGGGTGGTAATTCTTTTCTGGTGTTGTAAATGTTTTGTTTGACCTTTGGAATCATTGATTCCAGCACCATAAGTGTTAACGATTTCAATCATACCATTTTAGCCGGGTGCTAGGGGGCATTAAAAGATGTTGCATTGTTTAGCATTTCTCATGAACAACTCAATCGAACGCAAGTCCCAATGTGAATTTTCAATAATTATTATACATGTTAAGTTTCAGATTTAAGGACCAGGATTAAAATCTATATTTTGAATTTTCTCCATTGTTTTTATTTACATACACTTAAGATTTAATGTTTCTCTTAAAGGTTGATACTTTGAAATGAATAAGACTATTACATTTTAGAAAGACATTATATATTATTATAAGTTATTTACGATTAAATGCATGATCTCTTTTCATATGGTTATTATGCATGTTATTATTATGATATGTATTTGTTATTCGTACATTTTCGTCTAAATGAGTTTTGACATCTGCGGATGTGTTCTAATTCAAAATTCCGTCATTTTTCGTGTTTAAATGTTGGAATTCTGCTTAAGCCGGTGCTAGGAGGCATGGACGGTTACTTGCAATCTCCAGTACCGTCCATGGACTGGCTCAATCGAACCGCGCCTGCAACATTTTCAAATTTGGTCATAGGGATTCTGCTTTCTCTATTTTATTTTTTTAATATGTACCATATTGTTTTTTTAGCTAAATATGATCAATGTTAGTTTCATGCAAGCATTTAAAACAAATCAGTTTTTTCCCTTATCCTGCTATTTCCTTCGTGAACGCAGATCAGGTGTAGAGTTGTACCTAGATCATTTATTTTGTATGTAAAACTTAAAAATTATTTATCGTTATGTTTATATTGGTTTTTAAGTTAAGTTTAATTTTGTTTTCAAAGAAAAGATTTGTATCTGAATGTATTTCCTACTTCCTTGAACAAATAAATCACATAACAATTAATGTTACTCGCCAATTGTGGTGATGCGTTTTTATTTCCTACAATGTTGATACATGTTTTTTGTCTTGCAAGTACCTAGAAACCCTCGACATTCATACCTAATTAAGACTCTAAGGCCAGACAATGTATTCTTTAACTTTACCCGAAACCTATTTCCTTCTCTTAAACCATAATTTTTTCACGTTTTGTAACAGGGAAATGTTGATAATGATTTTGAGATCGTAGTTTGTAACTCCTACTTCAAATTGTAGTTCCGGAATGTAATAAATTGCCGTCATTTTTCCAGTTTCTAAAGGTAAATAGATGACAATGCAATGCAAACAGCTGATACACCGGTGCGTGTTCCAATGCCAAACAATTCCACCTTTAAATGGAGACAACATGTTTAATGCTAAATGTAAAAAATATGTTTGCAACAAAGTCAAAATTTAAAGGGCCACTTAGTGTTAAGCTGTTGTATGTGAATGCATTCATGTACATGTATTAAATCCAGCGGCAGGTACCTTATAAATGATTCTGGAGTCTGTTTGCGTATTTATCTGGGTTTTGCCTTATTGTGATTTTATTTAATTTCTGTTGTTGTTGTTGTTGTTGTTGTTGTTAGTATATTTTTTAATCAGCATTTTTTAGCCAGTATCACTGGATTAATCATTTACAATAAGATATAAAATAGATAAATACAGAATCCCTAAAGAAAGCCCAACATGACAAAATTGAAAATGTTGCAGACTCGGTTTGATTGAGCCTGTTCATGAACGGTACTGGAAAGTGCAAGTTACCGTCCACGCCCCCTAGCACCGGCTTAAGCAGAATTCAACATTTAAACATGAAATAGTAAAATTTTGAATTTAGAAACATCCGCAGATGTGTTCATACGGCGGTTATCATGGAACCTTCAATGTGACACTTCCCTGCCATTCCATGAAAAGCAGGCAACATATCCTACGGGTGATTCAACATTATCCAAGTAGGAATATTGGAACCACCCAACTAGAAAATGCCGAAAAGTTGAAACTAAAAATACCACAAGCACAACAATAATGCGCTGAACTATCTTCAAGGATCGAAAATATAACATAATTGAATAAATGTACGGGGAGACTTTTTACAGCCGCCACACGGCACAAATAACACGGATGTGACTATAAAATAGATAAATACAGAATCCCTAAAGAAAGCCCAACACGACAAAATTGAAAATGTTGAAAGGAAAAGACGGATGACTACTTGCTACCGTAAACAAAATCATGAAGGAAAACACATATCTTTTTACAATAGTTTCGTTAAGGTTAATTAAAACGTTTGGAAACTAACAGAATATCTAATGTTTTTCTATAACCGAAATACTTGCGGCGCAACTCAAACTATAGGTAATAATCATAAATGTTTTCATCTTT
Organism: Ruditapes philippinarum; assembly: GCF_026571515.1. Taxonomy (NCBI): domain Eukaryota; kingdom Metazoa; phylum Mollusca; class Bivalvia; order Venerida; family Veneridae; genus Ruditapes; species Ruditapes philippinarum. Next base: position 12,490 of record NW_026856551.1, read on the forward strand.
TAACAGTATTGTTGTTGAAAAGTACTTTAAATTTCGTAAATGGCTCTGTTAAATCCCATTATTATAAACCTATAAACCTATAAACAGGTAATTAACTAAACAAAGATTGGGTTCGTATCTATTTGAGCAATTCATTGCGTTAATGTGACAAAACTTTAATGAGCTTCAACATAAACTATTGTTTGACCTCAGGTTATAGACACACATGTTAGTGTCCATGAATTAAAATTGTGTTTAAATCAAGGAGTACGATCATTGTGTCACTGTGTTATACAGGTTGGTCTTTTTGTATTTTATTGTACCTATAAGCTAACTTATTAGGTTAACATTTTACTCTAGGGTCTTACATTTATATCACTAACATTTGACTACGATATATTTTTTAATTATATTTTACATCCTTGGTTGATAGAATGCTTTTGTATATTTCAAAAAAAGACGTATTACTTATGTGTAAATAACAATATGTTTTTTCAGTGCTTGTATTAGTTTTGAAATTATTGTTAGTGTTCATTTAATATATTGAACTTTTAAGTGTTTGAGTTGCATTTGTCGTTGCTGCTTTTAGTAACTTTGTATTTGTCCTAACCGACACCATTCTTATTCTTCATATGCATGACTGTTTATTTAGAAAAGAAAAAACATCCTAGTCACACCTTTACCTGAAATGATTTAAGATTCTATTTTCCAACTCTTGCATTTCATTCCAATGGATTGTCTTGAACCTAAATATGTTATGTACATAGCGAGTAAAATAAAGTTTATACTTGGTTTTATTAAATTTCCTTCGTGAACAACAGTTAATGATTATTGCTATTATTAAAGCAATAAGAATATATAAATTTTATGAGGATTATTTTTTCAAATATTTTTAGATAACCATGTCCCAGTACAAAGATAACCATCGATAATTATACTGACGTACCCCACTTCTTTCATCCAAGCACCATAAAATACAAATTGAAGTATGATAGGATAATAAATTCAAGATCACTTGGTCAGATGACGATGCTTTAGTCAGTACAAAATTAATGGAATTACAATTAAAGTTTCATTCTGGTATGATAAGAATTAGTGTCATAACGTATGATCTCTCCGATTAATTTCATTTTATTTAGCTACGTCGAATTTATCATTTTGTTTCAAACTAGTTTTCAGAGATTGTCTGACACATATTAAACATACTTTCGGGAAGTAAGAGCTGTTTGTGTCCATAGCAATGTTGTAGTTTTAGCAATGCACTTTGTTAAGCCTTGATTAATTGGTTGATTTTGTATTTGAATTTAAATTTTTGTTTAATTTGTTGTCAATATTTATTACCATGTAACCTTTGGGATTTGATTGTGTATCAGTAACCCGTCAACGGTAAGCTTCTTAAATACGGGGCATGAAGGCTGCATTTGCTGTGTTTAGGTAAGTTAATCATCGATTACCGGAATCAATCTTTTTTATTCTGGTATAGTAACTCAGTCAACACTTGTCGTCATTAATATAAAAGGCTTATCTTTGTCAATTAGTACTCCAAAAATGGAGAGATAGGTGTTTTCTGAAAATACTGGTGCAAAATTTTCTATTTGGGTTCAGACATAATAATAATATTCAGTGACTTGTTAACCAGGCACTTTGAAATTGAAGAAGATATTACAGACAAGAAATTTAGAAATTATATTTGTATCAATAAACAATGTTAGAACTGTGAGGATTGTTATTTGTGTATTTTTATCTTATGAGGAATTTTTATTGTAACTATAAGAGAGAGTATTTTAGATATAGTTCCTACAAAGATGTAGTTATGGTAAAAGAAATATACATTATAAGATATTACTACGAGGAAATATATGTGACATCTTATTACCATGACAATTTTTAAGTCATCGCATCAATATAATCCAAAAATGTTATATTGTCCACGAACAGATGAGCCTCTCAAATCGTTTAAAACCTGTTTGGATTTTACGGTTAATTTTCAATGAGAAAATTATGTTACAGAGTATTTGATTTCTTCCCTTATGCTCAAGAGATTTATGATAATTGAAAATTATATGTTTTCGTATTTTCTTTCGAAATTTATTTTCATCTTTGGAGAAAACATGCAAACCAATGTCTGGCTTAAATCCCTCACTTGTTAACAATTCAAATTAAATTAAATTAATTTTCATTAGTGTATATTATTTTAAATGAAACTGTTTCATACGAAATACAAGCAATTTGATTCTTTGCAACACACTGATGCCAGTCATAATGTGAGAACGTAATAAATTGTTAAAAGAGAAATTACTTTCATTTTAATCAAAACTCAAATCTTTAATATCGCTTTAATATTCTAGATGATATTGCGTTGTCATGATTCGGAATCATTTAAATAAGATACTTTTGACAATTATTGCTTCAGAATATGATACCATTTATAATTACGATAGATAGCAGATCAAATGACATATGAGAAAAGACAAGAACCAACTATTCAAATTATTTAAAATATAACATCATTAATATAGATATATTACAGCAAATAAATTGTGAAATGTGTCGTTATTTTCATGTGATTTTAATAGTCATTAAACTTACACACCTGCATATTTTTTTTTTGAAAATACATGTTTATGAATCCAAATAAGATTAAAGTATTATCAATATTTTCAGAAATATATGTGTAGATTTTCAATGTATGTACGTTTAGCGGGATTATGCAAATGTAATTGATTTAAGTAAATGTTAGATATTTATACTACTCTGCAAACAATCATTATTTTAGTGAACGATTATATTGGCATATATTCATAATTAAGGGGAATAACAGTTGAGTTTATCATAACCTTTGATTTCTTTGATTATATTGTGATGATTTTTGGGAAAGATGGCCGTTGTTTGAACCTAGAGGGAAAACTCCGACCTCTGGGTGCCTTGATATAAACTACAAAGAGCATGTTTTAAGATCAAAAATGATTTATGTTTTAAGATAAAGTAGAATCTATAAATAAATTATCAATAAAAAGATTAATGTGTTAGTTATTGTAAGTAAAAATAAATGTAAGTCAATGTTAGTAAATATTAGTAATGTTCGTTCCATCTTGAGGTGCAATTTAGAAAATACAGATTTACCTCTAGTAATTTACTGTTCAGCTCCCGTTAGTTGTATATACCTAAATGTATATGTATATTTCCTTGTTATATATTGCTTTACTAAGGTTATAACCGATAAATCAACGAAGTAAATAGAAACTAAGTAAAATGGTCTGACTTAAATGCTCTCTTCCGTGACCTAATTCAAGCTGACCGTACCGGCAATATATTGAAGTTCCCCGCGTTAGGAACTTGTAAATTACTGTGTGCCTAAGCACAGCTAACGCTCTCGTCCAATCAAATTGCAAAACGTTCATTTTGGCGCCAAAGCTCTATTTATCGGCCAATGGCTAGCCGTTCAATTCCTACACCGAAAAGAAATAGATCCAAACAGACCGCCACGATTTCCAATAAAAAAACCCTTACCTGGTTGTCTAAGTTACCGGTAACATTAATTTAGTACTTTTAAGCCTAAACATTCTGCTCCGGAAATAATTAAGATTTTAAACAAAACCAAGCATGCACTGTGACGTCACTATTTAAACTATATGAAAGTAAATTAAGTTTGCATAATAATAGAAATAGTCACAATATATGTCATCAAATTTTTGTAAAAGGTGTATTGTCCCTGACATATTTAGTTTGTTTTCATGCATTTATTGCATCATATCTGTTAATTATTAATATGAAAATCGAAATGTCATTTGTTTTCACAATTTGTCAAATTCTGCCACTGCTTTCAACCAGCTATTTGTGCAGACCATGAGTATCATTTACCCAGTAAAACTAATCAATGTTACTTTAACTTCTTGAAAGAATTTGCCAAACATTATGGCAGTAATTAGTTTACTGTAAGTAATAAGAATTTTAAGTGTTTCAAACATTTTTAAATTTATAATAATGTGTTATATGTATAAAAGATATACTTCTATAGCTGTAAACAAAGGGGTGTATTTATATTACAATATTAAAATCTTGAAGCGGTTAAGATTTTTATGAAGCTTTAACTAGAACAAATATGATATTGAACAGAAATGTTCAAATTTTAAAATTTAAATGTATTTCCTGTATTGAATACCTCTAAATACACCATACGTTAACTCCGACGGAAAAACCGTTATCATTTATTTTTAAAAATTACCATATATATCTATTGTTGGGAAATCACTTGAGCATTTTGTGCTTATTAAAAGATCAAGATTATAAAAACTATCTAAATAACTTTTAAAAAAAAACAAGTAAAAAAACTGCAGCAGAGGCATATTAATTTTTTTGACAAAAAAAAATCCTGGTGTACAGTTGCATACCCGCTACCTCAACTAAAATTTCGCAGGCCTTTGACTATGGTGCTTAACACTTTGCACGTTAAACAACTAGTTGTCCAACTGAAATAAACTCCAAAAAAATAACAAATATAATTCGAGTATTATAGAGCGAATTGCCCATATGTGTTTTCGGTGAAAACTTTAGATAAATTTAAATTATTCACTATGAAATTGACCTTTGCAATACGTTTTATATTATGCACTGAAAACAATAGTAATTTTTCTATCCAGACTGCATCCATAAAGTACGAACAATATTATTATACCTGCATAAACAAGCAGGTATTTGGATGACTTTAACATCTTGAAAGAATATGCCACACATTACGGCAGATAATTAGTTTACTGTAGAAATGCTTTGGTCTGTTTCCTATTAGCATTTTGGCCACAATTAAATGACCAGATATCAACTTTATGTTGACATGAAAATGTTCAATAGCGAATGCTTTTAACATTCTAAATCGTAACAAGTAGAGATTTTGATGCTAAAGCATCAAGTCGCCGGATAGAAAAATGATTGTATTATCATAAATATAAGAAAATATCAGTTTAATTAATGGTTCAAGTATAAAGAAAAGAAGAACAAGTTCAAGTTCAAATTTTATTTGCAAATCGGCAAATCCTTGCCTTTGGCAATACATACAAAACATATACATACATAGATCTTGAAATATAGCACACATAACTACAAGATACATATATAAACATTTCAAATATCAGTATTCGTTTTGAAATTAACAAATAACAAAGTAGTGTTAATAATATATCATTAATTTCGTCTATTTATCATTTGTTCCATGGTATTAGATCGTAAATCAAAAGCTTTGTCCAAGTACTTACTTATCAGTAATAATCTATGTTTATTATTAGATGACATGATATAATAAAACTTATTCAGTGTGGAAAAAGATGCATTACGAATAAAAAGTTTTCTTAATTCTGAATAAAATGGACAACAAAGCAGGAAGTGATATTCGGATTCTATCATGTTTTGAGTACAAAGTTTACATATTCTCTCACTTCTGTTTAAACCTATATATCTGCCAGTTTCAATTTCTAGAGAATGGGAACCAAGTCTGAAACATGTCAAACGTTGAGTAACTGTTAATTCACAATAAAACATCATATATGAAGCAAACTTCCTTAGCAATATTGTCAAGGAACTGCTATGATTATTAAATAAGCAAGTATTGTCTGGCAATACTGACCTGAGATTCATTAATTTTAGGGAGGTGTTTCGTTAGTTTACGTAACTTATTATGATTTATGGTAAAAAATTTATTGATAGTATAGATCTCGATATTAAATCAATTAATATTGCTCGATGGCTTAGTGGTGGTAAGTATGACGAAGTTGTGACCAAGTAGGCTAAGTTCGAATCTTTGAAAATCCCTTTTGCAGTTTTCATAAAACTATTTTTCATTATTTCTTTTAACTATATGAAACAGAAGTTGATAAATCGTGTTTCATTACTGGCATTTTTTTTATTTTATAATTTTGATTAATTTTGTAAGGCGAGTGATATTCTTGTTTTCTACCTTATACATATACCGTTATACCAGATATCGAAATCCATATTGTATACTTCAGAATCCGATAATTACCACAAAATAATTAACGGTCATCGAATATTTGAAAATATATATGTTTTAATTATTGCATGAAACAATGCAATTCTACCGTAAAAGAGGTATCTGCATAAAATATATTCTTATGCACTATCGAAAAAATATATAATTTAGTTGAAATCAACATTCCTGTCGTTACATACGATATAGTTCGACAAAATATCAACAAAAAAATATTCTATTAGTTTTCTTTATGTATCTAATACGATTGCGGATTCCCACCGTCATACCGTTTTTGGTAACCTGCGCGACGGAATATAACGAAGACGACGATTTCAATAAATGTGCCTCTTTAGCATAAATCTATTTTGTGATGTTCAACCTAAACTAAACTATTGAACGTTGACAGAAAAGCCAAGTTTAACCCTTTACCAAGAAAAAATGAAAAGGTTTTGAAAACTTATTCTTTAATGTGTAAATTATGAGTATACAGACCTTTCTAATGATATAAAATATGAAACTGATTAATGAAAGATAACTTTGTAATTATTTATACATTTGCATCTTATCAGCCGCCATACCTTTTGCCAACTATTCACAAGTTACTTGTATGTCTTATCAGCAATCTGTTACTATTAATAGATTTTATAACAATAACATACAACGTGTAGTCACGTGATTCTTACAAAAGAACAGGGAGAATCTGTTTATAATTAGATAAAATAATGAAATATAATAGGTCTCATAAGATATAAACAACCAAATAATTTAAATGTGTCATTTCAAATATCATTCATGATTTATCTATCATGAAATAGCAACGCTTGACACTTAGAAAAAAGTAAAAGTATGCCTAAATTCAATGACTGGTCCATAGGGATACATTATTAATTCATTTTATGAAAAATGTAAAGTTGCTTTTTAAGATGTCAATATTTGTATATTTCATTTCATTTAGCAACGTTACTTTATGTTTGAATTTTTAAGATTATGAAAAATAAATGTGGTCCTTAATTGTTCAGTAATTGATATGCTTTTATATTCAGATTTTAAGGCCTTCTCCTACCATAGATATAATATTAAACTGTTACAAATATAGTCGCCGGTTTCTACCGGCGACTGATTATACTTGCTTTGGAACAACACTTATCTTTTGACAAAGTAGAACATAAACAATAATAATATGTCATTAAAATTAATGTAAGTATTACTAGTTCTTGAAGTAGCATTTTTCTATTTTAACCAAATAAAATAAATTTTAAATCAGTTACAAATAATGCGTGAAGATATGCAAAGATATTACATATTCGAACACATTAAGTTATCAAAATCATAGACCTTTTGTATGCATTAACCTGTAAATCTGCCTTATACTTATCAGTGAAAGTATATCTTAAAGAACTGACTTTAAATTTATGAATAAGAACTAAATATAATAATCTTTGATATCTTTTTATAAAGTACAAACGTTTATATTTTACAGATGGTAATTACAATTAAATAGTATTGCATTACAATATAAGAATGCTATATTTTATAATAATGATAGTATTTAAGCCTACGTTATGACATTTAAACATTATATATATCAATGATAATACCCTTTTATCATGAATTATGGGATGACAATGCACAAGTACTCATTAATTTCTTAACAAATACGAGTATATCAATATATGTATCAGGTTTTAATCCTGAAAATATTCAGAAGGTAAATATATAACAGTATGTAAATAACACATGGGTTTGTGGGTAACAGTAAAATATCATCCCCAGGAAAATACTGTTACCCGAGGCGTAGCCGAGGGTAACAGTAATTTTACGAGGGATGATATTTTCATTATTACCCCTCACTTTTTTCGTTATGCTAAATTCCCATAGGCCTCTGGGAGTTATTTTTACTGTTAATGCAAGTGTACCACGTGACTAAGAATTTTGTACTGTTACATAGGTAACAGTATTTTTTAAGAGGTCACGTGGTCTATTTCCTGAATAAAATGAGATAAAATGGCCGCCATTTTTTTCTCGATTCATTCTTATTTTCAACGTTAAACCCCGATATGACATCAATTTCTCCTCTGGAGTACCTATGACACTCATAAAATTTAGTTGTTTGCACCCTGGTGTGCTTTTCGCGTATAAAATATCTTTTTGCTGAATAGTCAAAAAGTGAACATCAATTTTCAACGGAAGTAATTGCAATGTAAATAATTATGTGTCAAACTGGAACATGCAGACGATTTAAGCATGCAACAAAGGATTATTTAACAAATTTAATCAGTGAAACGTTACGGATATGGCGGACATAGGATATCATCGTTATTTTGTCAAAAACCATGCTAAGAATCTTCTGGAAACAGAAGGATCAGATTTCACAGATCATAACCGTGTAAATGGGTTAGTGTTTTGTTTCCTAAATAAAACCTAGCTTATTGTATGTTTATGATTTGTAAATATCATCACTTGCTTAAAGAATAAAAGAAAAAGAAAACTTCTCAAGTAGTAAAGTACACTTAAAACTTAAAAGGTAAGGACAGTTTAGTTATTTTATCTCTTGGTTTATTTTTGTTACAGTTAGATTTAGTTGACAATTTCAGATCATCTCAGTATTTTTGTTCGGGGTAATAAAATAAATAACACATGGGTTTGTGAGTAACAGTAAAAATATCATCCCTCGTAAAAATACTGTTACCCTCGGGTAACAGTATTTTCCTCGGGATGATATTTTTACTGTTACCCAAAAACCCATGTGTTATTTATATACTGTTACACAAAAACCCATGTGTTATTTATTTTATTACCCCGAACAAATACTGTGATGATCTGAAATTGTCAACTAAATCTAACTGTAACAAAAATAAACCAAGAGTAAAATAGAGAAAAAAATGGCGGTTATCTTATTTTCTTTTATTTAGAAAATAGACCACGTGACCAGATTTTATACTGTTAAAAAGTTCTGTTACCCCTGTAACAGTATAAATTTCTTGGTCACGTGGTACACTTGCAAAAACAGTAAGAATAACTACCAGAGGCCCATGGGAAATTAACATTACGAAAAAAGTGAGGGGTAATAATATATGATATGTTATTCTAAGAATTAAAGTCATCTTTGCAGAAAACATGTTCTATTTTGTCCATATTGACATTGACATGTACATGTAAAAAATGCAGGAATGACAAAATTATCCTATGTTATTGGCAATTTGCTGAAATGATTTATACAAACCGGTTGGCAATACATTAAGTTGAGAAATATCAGTTAATGTCACTTACACTTTTACTGTAGAACTATTATGAAATGTATAACAAAGTATAAAACACTATTATATTCATAAAAAAACTCGTATATACATATGTAAAATACAAGTATATACATATTATATAAAATACAAGTATATACATCAATAAATATTATGATAAATTACTCTTATTTTCAAACATTCCTATGCGATTGAGATTTGACAGTATGACCTTCCGGAATAAACTTTGCGCTTTTTAAAGAACATTCTCGGGAGAAATAATAAACACCCAAGTATGTCATTTGTTCACATTATAAGTGAAGCATGGACCTTTCTATCTTCGTAATCAAGTTTTTTTTGTCTGGCATAGATTCTCTTTAATCAATTCTCCAGAAATACTTAAAACTTCCACATTTGAAAATCTCCATAGTGAAGTTAAGCTTTCCCTTGCTGTGATACGGTTTTTTATGGCTCTAATTTAAAAATGGAACATTGTCTTCTAATTATTTTTGTCAAGTGACGACTTTGAGCGTCTTTAAATCTCAGTATGCAGGCAGTTGTGAAGGAAATTGGTAATAAAAGTTTCTACGCTTGTGATACTTTCCCTTGTCTCCTACTGTACAAAATCTCATCAATTAGAATCTGTTTTGCGTGAGGAAAAATTGTGTAAGAAATGGGGCAAGTTTTGTTTTAACAAATATTTTACATATATATTATGTTTTTCTATTACATTGTCTGTTTCTATCGGCATTTTTATTCCAGATCAGACCTTTGGTGACTTTGTTAAAAAGAAATATGTAACAAAGTGTTTACAAAAAGTAAATCAAAGAATTATCTAAATATAATTTTTGAACATATAACTTTGGTACTAAAGGAGCATTAGGTAGATAACATTTGTTGATTATTAATAAGCCTACAAACGGAAATATTTGACATTAAAAAGAAAATTGAAGCAAACTTTTTTATTCATCTGTAAATCTAAATCACTTTAATTGAATAACAAAATAAGAATCAAAACAGTTTCTTACCAGAAATTTTCCACCTGTGGAATATATTTAAAAACCGGTTTAATACATTCATATGTCGTTCAAGCAAAAAAACTAAATTTTGTTATAATGTGATATCAAACTGCATAACATATTATGTTTTATGGGGAGGTGAGAGATCTTGCTCTTTCTATTACCTCTAATAGGTACACCGAGTCTATGATTTTTAGCTTTTTTATTTTTGTTTTCATTTCTCTTCACAGATCTGTTTTTAAAATAGAATAGTTTAATTGCTGATACTAATTTTCGGAATTTTCATTATGCATGAGTAATATGTTTAAACATGTATTTCTAGATAGTTTATTCATTTAATAACTTTAAAGAAAAAAAACATTTGAGCAATATTTCTTTTTTAATTTGCATAATCTCATAACATATGGTAATAACTAAAATTATTTTACTTTTGTAAAACTCAAAGCAGACGGCAAGATTATTATAAATTCTAAATAATCTCATCAAGGCTGAACAGATTATTCAAACAGAAATAGTTTCATTATATGAATCATTAGAAAACAATAATAAATGCATTATCCGTGTTTCTGACTGCCTGGATTATGCAGATTATGCAAAGGTAGCCAAAAGGGGAAGGAAGTTAAAAGTAAAGTCTATGTCTCAGAGATTTATATTACTGTATCTTATGGAAAATATATTTTTACTATATATAAGAAGTTGAACTTATTATTTTATATGTTCCTATAGTTTCTAAAGTGCCTTATGTTTGAAGCTTACTAGCAATTTGAGTAGTGTATGTTGCGCTGAAATATTCTGAATTCACCATTTCAGAATAACTCATTGTTTCAAAGTATTTACTCTATAAAAAAATCATCATAAGTTAAAGGCATATTATGCCTTTTACATGCTTTCATTTTTATGTCTCGAAAGCTTTTTATATTTGGTGTACTTCTATAGTTTGCAAAAAGTTACACATTTGCTAATTATCTTAACGTAGCATTTTGGCATTAGTACATGTACAGTTATAGTAATTTAGTATTTTGCATGGAAGTCAAAATACTACTTTGTTTTCATTTTGCTACTTTAATGACAAATAATTTCAAAATAAGTACTACTTTCAGGTATTAAACAAGAATCTTACATGATCTTCAACCATTATCTAAACTTTATAATACTTATGTTTGCTATTTCTAAAGAAGTAAAAATTTATCCGTTTCTAATTAATAGTGTGCCCTTAAGAAAATGTAATTTTATTTCAAATTTAGATTTTACGAAACTTTATCATGCCCTACTGACATCATTCCTAACTGAATTTGCTGACACAATGAAGATATGAGCCACGTCACGACAAAACCAACATAGTGCGTTTGCGACCAGCATGGATCCAGACCAGCCTGCGCATCCACGCAGTCTGATCAGGATCCATGCTGTTCGCTTACCAACCCTATTACAAGTAGAGAAACTGATAGCGAACAGCATAGATCCTGATCAGACTGCGCGGATGCGCAGGCTGGTCTTGATTCATGCCGGTCGCAAACGCAATATGTTGGTTTTGTCGTGACACGGCTCATATATCAAGGGTATACAGACATCTTGAACACACCGCATTTCCTGCCTCATAAAAATTGACGGACAAAAGAACCATTTACAGACAATTCCAGAGACAGTAGATTCTGTTTAAACTAATTCGTTTTTTTACTGTGACTAAACCATGGTCATATGTAATTAAAGACAAGATATATGCTCTTTTCTCAAGTTTGTTTTGTCTAAGACTGTTAAAGACCAGTGTATGTAAATCGCATTTGTGCCTCAACAATGCAAAAATATTAATGTTCATCAAACTGAGTTACGAATAGTTTTTAGTTTCCTCATTTACTGTTTAAAGCCATTATAACTCTCTTTCCTTTATTTTACATGTAATTTATTATGTGACACCGTGTTGATAGGATTAAATCTTATATCTTGAATGCTATTAATCAGTGGAAGCATATTACTGTAAAATTATTTCATGAAGCATATGTATTGTACAGAGGTGTATAAGTACAAAAAATTCTGGATAAATAGTGATCCCGCGGAACCAATATAATCACACAAAAAATTATATGAAAATTGCAGATTCGGTTTGATTGAGGCTTGGGCGGTTCTCAATTTTTTCAACACTTAAACGTGCTGGAATCCAGACAACATTAAATCTGGCTTAAAGATTATTTGTGTAGGATTTTAACTTTTATTTATATATGCTTAGATGCAAAGACCTGTAAGACTCTGACATAACGTGTTTCTACATAATTATCAAATCTGAAATCATTTTCGTTTCAAAGGTAGTAAGTACTATGTTTCTGTAAATTCCTCAACTATTCATTATAATTTCCTTAAATTGTACTTTGAATACTATACTGGATGGATAGATATTTTTGGCACTGGATTAGTTTTATTGTTTTAACTTTTTATCAACAGAAAGATACATCATGCCTACCTAGTTCTATAGCAGCAGGACAAACTGTGATTCTTTCAATTTGGAAAGCTTTTTAATGTGTTTATGTTTTTTCTAAAATATTTGTTTGCAAAGACTACCTCAAAATGTTCTATTCAATAAACTACTAGAAGACAGATAGAATTAGCTTGAGCATAGGCCACTGACTTGGGAAAGGTTTTTGAAATAAAATATTAGAATATCAACCAAGAAAACATATAACATGTAAAGATATAGGATTGATGCTATTTGTTTAGCTATTGTTTGGCTTGTAAATATGAATGTTGACTTTTGCTACAATTGTCGGATAACAGTACCATGTTTTGGAAACCTCATTCAAGACTTTAAATAGGCACTAGTTGTATTTTACTCAAAGTAATTTCTGTAGTGTATCGTTAAGTCTTTGAACCGAACAATGTTGAAGTTGGGCAATATACATTAAGATTATAAGAATAGTGCAAAAAAAATCTGTGATTTAGTGTCGGACCAGTAGGAATTGTCTTCAAACATTCTCAAAATATCAAATTGTATTGCCATCTTTTAACTAGTATGACAATTCCCAATTTGTTGGTATTTTGATTTCTTCTAAAACCTTTAATGTTTGTAACTTGAATGCGGACAATGTACCTTATATATTGTGATAGAAACATTGACATTAATTTTAGTAACGACATTAATACTTCACCTACATGTGTATTTAAAGGAGCTCAATAATATACTGAAACATATTTCGTTATCCGACCAAAAAGAACTACAATTGATTTATGCAGAAATGTCTATGTTTTAATCTAAAATTAAACTATTTTTACCCACTTAATTGTATATTACGTCTTTAAATCTCCATTTCGAGTATTCTTACAATGTCTGTAGTATTTTGTTAACAAATATTTGATCTGCTATATTGCCGTAAGCTCGTAGGACGCCAAACTAATATCAAAATGCCTTATAGGGTATGAGATAATCAAGAAGTGCAAACAATGGAGCATGTTTGTGTGAAGATCCTTTCCTCAATCCAATGATAATAATTTCTGCAGCACTAATGAAAAATAAAAACGCAAGTAAAAGTGTTGATTATCTGGCAAAGTTCTCCCATTATTATACAGAAATCATGGCCGTACATTTTTTGTCACTTGGCTACAATCTGATAGTTCAGTGATTGTAATATCTAACAGTTCTACAAATGAAAGCAGTTGATTCATTGATATCGAATGATTGATGATTACAGCGGATTTGATTTCGATTCTTTGTCGCGAAAAAGTAATATTTGTTCACAAACTTTTGTTAAACATACAAAGAAAATGATTATTTATTTAGTATGTACTTATGATAATATAGGACGGTCTTCAAGTAGATGAATTGTAATTTCCACCAGCTTATAAACTCCTTTATGAAGGATTAGTTTTATTGGTATTTTAATATAACCATCATTTAAAGTTATGTACCGAAATAGAGACAAATGATAATTTTTACCCTACATAACGGGTCATGATCACGTTTTTGCAACACGACAGTTTAAGACAGATACATAATTCTACATTATGGCATTCTGTCCTGTCTCAACTTTACTGCATGTGTAGTAAATTCTTTTCAACAAGAATGAATGTCAACGATATACTTTGTAAAAGATTTTTCAAACTTCTGTTATCAAATCATACGTCAGTTGTTTTGTACCCATTCGTGCCTGAAATATTTCATGGAGGGGCACGTGAATTGCTATATGACCGCTACTGTGCTCCTGCGACGTAAAATCATCGTAAGTCTTATTCATAGTTATAAAACCATGTTCTTAAAACATTGCTTGCTTTGTATGTTACAAGGACTTTATATTTATTTTTTTTTTAATTTATAGATGATTAAATCATATACGCTTTTTATTTATACAAATATAGCTGTACACCATTAATCATGCTGCCATCAAACTTATAAGAGGCAGACGTCACTACGTCATCTTCTTCATCCGGTCAGGGGTGTGTTTTTACTTAACTACATAGGACCATAGACATCAATTTACATCAACCGCACTTTCTGTGAATAATCACTTTTCCAATAGTTTCTATAACTTTTTAAAACATTTCAATTATCTTTAAAAAAAATAAGAAGAAACAAATTCGACTACGGGTTGCATTTAAAACAGGACAGATTTAAAAAAATAAAAAGAAACATTTATGGAAATATATTTTACAAACCATCGTATAACGCCTCCTGCTGACGACATCTTACGAAAGTGGACGTACAATAAGAAATAAAAGCGAAATAAAAGGTCAGATGATTTACATTTCTCTATTACATTCTGCTTGACATAAACCTATCTTAGTTGTCAAATATGAGGACAGAGTTCAGCAAAGGAGAGCGACATTTACAGATATCTTTAAGTTAAAAATGTATTTGCATCAAGCCTGATATACCGTGATATCAAGGCCATTCAGAGGTACTCCTGAAATAAAAAAAAAAACTCATTGCCCGTCTTACTCCATAATGAAATGTGTGCATGTTTGAACATTTACAAACGTCTCTTCAAATTCTCATTATATTTACGAAAACAATAAAAAAATTCCAACATTGGTCAAACGACAAGCATGATCAGCCTTTAATTGCTTTAAGTTAATAGCACAGATTCTACTCCGAAATTAATTACACCAGTTTCCTCATTGTTCCTTTTAGTGTGTTTCTAATTGTCTAGAAAAATAAAAAGAGAACATTTTTTTCTTTATCGTATGTACTTTCGGACACAAGGGAATCATTTAACTACTTTCCGTCTGCACTTGCATAATCAACAAGATCTATAATTCATCAGATGAATGACCGTGCATCTATTATCTTCTTACAAAAAGTCATACCATATCACTTAATCAGAACATTGTCATAATATGTCGGTGCTCAAAATGTACGATACTTACCATATATATATATATATAACGACATATTGGGAAATATCATAGTTTATCACATACCCGTGCCGCTTTTGCGACTCCGCATTGAAAAAGAAAGAGAATTGATTAAAAAATTGAGCGGAAAGTATTTTTCATGGCGGAATTTGCTATATTGATGTCACACGGACGTCATAAAGCGTGTAAACATCCATTACCTAATTCAATGTATCATCTTATTATAATGCACACGAGTGCACACACTGTTCGATTAGTAAAAAGCGGGAAACACATTTGATTTTGTTTGTTTGTTTGTTTGTTTGTTTGTTTGTTTGTTTTTGTTTGTTTGCCGGCTGAATATGAACAATTTTGGGTTTTCTAGATTTATCTCACATCAATCTTTTTTGAGCTTCAGATTGAAAGAATTGCTGATAATAATGTAGTTATGCTACTAAAACATATATGTTTCATATGTCTCTGGTACAGATCTGAATGACATATATAGACTGATGCCCTCTGTACCATCCAACAATGCGAATTGCAACCGGATTTTTCTGGATAAGGTTATAGAAAATAAGGTTTGGAATAAAAATATCTAAATGATAAAGATGGTTAATTTCACATCTTTCATTAAATGATGCGACATGTGTTAAAACGTTTTTCCAAGTTTATGCTATCATTCCAGTTACTCAATTTTTAAATTGAGTTTTACCTTTCTCGATGAATTGCTAGATTAGTCATACACTTTTAGTTTCAAGTTGTTTGTTGTGTTTAAAAAAATTATTAATCTATCGGTATAACAAAAGGTATTTTAATGTATGATTCATATTGTTCTTATAACAGGAAGTCAGTTGCTTTTTGAATGTTACAGTGAAGTTTGCGGTGAAAATCTTTTTTTTTAAAAAGGGGTATTAAATGCACGTTCTGAAAATTGCTAATCTAATCGTTTGTTTTGAATTAAAAAATCATTTCTACACCTTCTGTTTTGACCTTTCAACATATTTTATGAAAACTTAAAAACTGCCAAATTGATGGAAATAAAAAACTTATCAACGATCTTTGAGTATTAAATGAAAGCAAACGGTAATTAATTGTATCAGGGCTATTTCATATTGTACCAATGTCAAAATGAATTGCTTTGCTACATAATTCTCGTTCTGTTATAACACACTCATCATCTAACTAATAATAGAATAGCTTAAACTAAACAATAAACTGCACTTTCAAACTGTAAACGATAAGTTAATTATAAAGTTATATAAACGCACTATTTTGTTTTATTATCACACGGTCGTCATATGCATAAATGGTTTTTGTCAACACTGACTACTTTAAATCTAGTCTGTCTAGAAATAATTTGTTCTAAATTTATGAGCTTTTATTCAGCATGGAACTGCATTTGAACAAAAAAATGTAACACATGTGTAGAAACTTTATTGCCAATTTCCTTCACAGCTGCCTGCATACTGAGATTTAAAAGACATTTCAAGTCGTCACTTGACAAAAGGAATTAGACGACAATGTTCCATTGCTTAAATTAGAACTGTAAAACTCTGTTACACAGTTAGAAAATTCTTTAATTAAGCAGGGCGACTTTCGGAAATAGAAATTGAAGAGAATTTTAGAGAAATGATAAAAATTGATTCCGGGCGAGTTGTAGATAAAATAAGTAAATATATTGATTTCTTTCTTCAGTAATATTTACGCAACACCTTAAATAAGGTAACAAAATCATTTATAAGTTATATAACAGAGGAGACATTGTCATTGCTGATAATTTATATTATATTCACCAGAAATAAAAATATAACGTAAATGAAAAAGAAAATGAATAAATATAATCAGACTACGTGCAGACTGTATGAACAAGAAATCAGACAGAGGTCACTATTGGTATATCATGTTACATCATTACAGCTTAATTATAGATATGAATATTTGTTTTCTTCCGAAATTATTACTTTAAAGTTTCAGTTTATTGGCAAATCGGCATATACAATATACCTTTGGCCATTTACAATATACAAAAGGATGGCCAAGATAATACAATTTACATTTAACATAAATACAATAATACAATACAGTTATAATACAAGAACCTAAGAAGCAGCAATAATTGCAAGTTTTTCATTTCTCAAATGCATAGCATAAAATACAAATTTGGCAATATTCCTAATAGTTCTATTATTATTTGAAGACAATAATCTAGTAAATTTATTAATGCATGGAAAAGAATAATTAACATTATATTTTCGACGAAGGTTTCTATAGAGTGGACAGCATAACAAAAAATGATATTCAGATTCAACATTAAGTGAACAAAGTTTACAAGTTCGTAGGTTTCGATTAATACCTGCAAATCTACCACTTTCAATTTCAAGAAGATGGGAACAGAGTCTAAAACGAGACAATTCTTTTCTTTGATGCTCATTTGTAACAATATCTAGATACTTTTCATATTTAAACTCACATTTGAATTTTCTATAATAATATAACTTAGATTGATTCATTATTGTATCATTCCATGTTTGAACGTACTGATCACGCAGCCTTTGTTTTAACATTGGCAAATAATTCATATCAAGGTTTAGAGAATTCCATAAGTAGCTATATCCAAGACTATCAAGTTGTTTTTTAACAGACGATGACCAAGTAGACATGGTATTATAAGGTAACAAAGCACATTGTTCCAAAAATATTGTATGTACTAATGACCCTGGATATTTCATTATATTACTAAGGTAGGTCAGGGAATATTGATTTATACTTCTTATCCGAAGCATCATTTTTACAATTCCTTTTGATAGGAAGATACCATTAAAAATATGCATAGTGATTACTGGGTGATACCACCAACCAAACAATAATTCTAAAAGATTTTATGAAAATTAAATTAATGATATGTTTTTAATTATTCGCAAGTTCCTTTAAGATACATTTTTATATTTCTGATTTTTTTAAAATTATGTTTATCACATAGTCATTTATAACTTTTCATTTGTAAAATGTATAAAAAAAATATACAATATATACATGTATATATGCAAGTTATAGTATCTACCCGTTTAGTATCTTACCAACACTAAACAAAATAAACATAAAGTAAGTTGCATTTTATCTATTAAGGCATTCACATAATAACCTTTTTAAAAGTAACCCTCCCCATCCAATTTTCACAACATTTAAAAAATTGTTAATTCTAGATTTAAATGTTCATCTACATTCAATGGTCAAATACTGAATAGGGATTGGTTCGTGTCTATCGTTATAATTGCTTATGTGTCAAACTTAAATTACGTATAAAAGGATCGTTGTTTGACCGGTGGTTATCGACAAATGTATTCAGAGGTTAGTGTCTTTGAATTTAAATGACCTCAAAGTGTGATTCGGTTAGGATGTTGAATCATCATTTATATGTACATGTACAAAAATTAAGGTAAGAGTATTTTTATTAAAGACAAAAAAGTAATAACGATGTTGACACTTTGGTTAAGAAAATGGTAAAATGCTAGGGCTTAATAGTTCATATTGTAACTGGGCTATTATAACAGAATTCTTAATCATTCACATTTTCCATTTTATAGGCATTCTTTATTCGCCTTTGCATATTTTATTCTTAGACAAAAATGTTTTAGTTGGAATGTCAACCTTAACATTGTTTAACTAGAACTGGTGGTAGGTTCCCTTATTACTCAAACCATTCAACAAATTAATGTAGACTAAGTATCATTCTTGTATCTTCACAAATTCTATAAGGAAATATCCACATCCTATAAGGAAATAAAGCAACATAAAATATAGAATTTGTTATGTATCTATTATAACCAGGTGAATCGATTTTACTCTTTGTTAAAAAAAATACTCGTACAAAGAGTCGGTATCATGTTACTGATTCAATACTGACTCATGATCAGATAATTGTTTTTTTTTCTTAAATATCAGTGGAGAAGATCTTAAATAAATCATATTTTAAATGCTTAGAGAAAGGTAACAACAGTATTTTGTGATTTGAGTGAAACATATATTGGTTCGCCTTTAGCTTCTAAACAATCTAGAAGCGTTTTAATACAATGGTAAGTTCATGAACTGTCAATTGTTCATATTTTTTTACATAACAATGATGATATCAGACACAAAATCATAATCATTTACTGACAATGCCTAATTGTAGAGTTCATCTTTTCAACGCGTATTTTATATTATTTTTCAGAATGTGATGACGTATTTAAGTCACAAGATAATCATGTTATTTTATTTATTATATAAAAGATGTACGAGTACATACATAGTACAAATACTGCAATGGACATAAATGTTTGTGAAGGCTATCGTGCATTCTTTTGTTCTACCTGTAAACATCAGTAAATATTCTACCTTGTAGGTCCATACAGAATGCTTTCTTTGAGTAGGAATAATATTATCATACCTGGGATAACTTACAGGTGTTTTATTTATTGAGACATATTGAAACAATTAGCTAGCTAGGAGAAAAAAGGAGGATAGCGACGATGCAGAAAAAAGTCTTTGCTGCGAGAAACAATGAAAAAATCATATGTTTGTATTTTCGGACCAATTTAGTTGTCAAATATAAAACAACCATGTGTCAGCTAGTAAAATAAGTTTTACTGAATTGAAAATGTTTTAATTGTGAACATGTGTATTTAATATCTATAATGATTATTAATTCTATCACAAGAGAATAATGTATAGTTACAAGTTTGAATTTTGTAATTCTATAGCTTTCGCCTTCTCCTACTATTTATTTAATAGTTCACATTATATATGCCTTTCTTTGAAAATAACATTGATCGTGTATGTAAAAACAACCTTTCTTGAGCAATAAATAAGCAAACAGACGCTATACCTAAAAGTATAAATTTAAAACAAGTTGTCGATTTATAAATAATTATTTTATGGTACATGTACATTGTTACGATATATAAGGAAACAATAATGCAAAACAAATGTCATCAAGGTTTAAATATACTTTCTTTTTTTTTCATTTATTTCATATTTCAAAATGATATAAATAAAATCAATCACATTTACATACAACATTTGTAACTAAATATAAAAACATATCCATCTCATTTAAAAACACATTCATTAACCAAACATTCATAAGGTTTGTACGACAGAAACTCCACAAAGAAAAAAATGTAAAAACAAACTTTCAAAAAATAAAGAAAGAAAGAGAATAAATCTACTTAAAAAACTAACATTCTTACACTAAATAAAATCACACACACACGCACCAACGCACACACCACACACATACACACAAAAGAAAGGGGGAAAAAGGAGACAAGTGAATCAGTTTCATTTAATTTTTTACGTTTTATGATTTAATTTACATAATATTCTTGTTTTGGTCATCAGTATTGTTTGTTAAATATAGGTTTAAATATACTTGTAAAACAATTTTACCAGACATTGTAACAAAATTATTCAAGTTTTTTTTGTTTTTTTTTTTAACTTATACTATTCCTAGATTAATACATTATAGCCATGTATCATTTTTGTGGTTCTAACATGAAAAATTTCACAGTTATTATTTTACTACTTGACTTAAATAATATTGCATAGTCACTTGTGAAGATAACGGTAACGACAGTGTCTACATTAGTGTAATTATTCGTTCACTGATTTTATACAATGCATCCAATAAAAGTTCTTTATAATATAAATTTTAATACGCTTTAAATTATTCCCTTAACAAAGGGCAATCAAGAACATTAAATAATTAATATTACACGATGTATGGACAGCATAAAAACGAATGCTTACACGTCATATATGACGTCAGACGACAATATCCTTACGACGTCAGGAAAATTGCCTTTGTGCTCAATGTAGTTAAACATTATTATTATTTTTATCAATTCCCTTCTTTATTATTCTGTTAGAGCGGAAATATATAAAAAAAAATGTATTTCAGTATGATCTAATGCACTGCCTATCGGCCTTCATGATTATATTCCTGTGCATTTGAATCCGGACCGTGCATTATACTAATGCACTCAAAATTAATATCTATTTCATCTAGTTCATCTAGTTCATATAGAATTTGGTTTATATCTTGAACTATGTATATTTAATATTATGTTAAAAAACTGAGCTCTCCGTATGACTGTACTATGACTACGTGTTGCATTCGTTATGATCAAAATAGGTTATTAACGATAATATTTTTTTCCAAACAATATTTATGTATGTAAGTATGCAGCTTTGTTACTGTGAATTATTAGAAAGAATAAAAGAATTATAACTTATCACACATCTCTCGTATTTCACCTACTAGATCTATATAAAAATACGACAAAACCAACATAATGAGTTTGCGACCAGCATGGATCCAGACCAGCCTGCGCATCCGCGCAGTCTGATCAGGATCCATGCTGTTCGCTTATAAACCCTTTTACAAGTACACAAACTGATAGCGAACAGCATGGATCCTGATCAGACTGCGCGGATGCGCAGGCTGGTCTGGAACCATGCTGGTCGCAAACCCACTATGTTGGTTTTGTCATGACACGGCTCAATTCTTATTTATCTTTGGCATACTAAAATTGTGTTACAAACCATTTTTTACGTAACAAAAATGCGAGAAGACATGTTCTTACTGAAGAAAGGTCTGTTCAAACAAAATGAGAAAAGCTGGTTATATGTAAACAATTATAAAAAGATTATTTTGTCTATTTTCAAACAGTAACATTTCCAACTCTCAAAAACTGAACATGTTCTTAAGATTAAATAATAGTGAAAAAAGTGATTGTCTGTTGCCAGAAGTCTTGCATAGTTTGCAATTTTTGAATTTATTTTAAAATAACTCTATAATGTTGTCATATTTCCCATCTTTATAGCTATAACAAACAGAAATCGGAGAAGGATTTTATCTTTAGTGTAACCTAGTATCTTCTTCAGTTCAATATTAAATTGTGTTTCCCAAGAAATGCCGAAATATGAGTGTATCTTTTCACATTTCAATAAAATAAAGTAATTAAGGAAAGGATAATCAATGTGTAACGCATTAATCAAAGATAGCTTTATAGTAAAATGTAACTACTAGAAGTATGCTGAAGCAATAAAATAATTTCAATTTTGATGGTGTTTCTTTAAGGTTTACATGTCAACAGGATAGTTAATTAATTCATAATTGTTAACATGCTTCACAATTAGTTTATGAATTATGCCTATTGGTTCTATTTGTGTCTTTTTAACAACAGAAAATTTTGTGGAAATACTAGCACTATTGATGTTAATTGATAACAATTTTTTTAAACAACCACCTTCTCTAAAAAGCTGATTAAGGTTGATTTTGTTCTCCAACAATTTCGTCATTGTGCTTGTTAAGTACATTTCTATATGTCAACGTCGTTCTACTTTCTACTTTTAAACGTATCTATTTGTAGTTTCATGACGTGGACTCTGTTTTTTATGCGAGTTAAATGTTCTGATATTCTAAATATGGCAACCTATTAAATGTGATATCATGCTTAAAAAGGTGGTGCTTAGATACTTGATATGTTTGTAAACGAAAATAAATGGGTTGAAATGAAACACAGAGTTTTAGCAATTCTATATTTTATTGGCGCTATTGAAGGTAACATAAATCTTGAAAACCTATAATCGTCCTACCTCCTTGCTGGTTGTAGTGAATAAGAAATCATTTATAACAATGCATTTCATAGACAAAAAAAGAAACGATAGAAGTTATCTTACTCTGGAAATTATAAATGATAAAACATTAAAAGTACAATTGCATAATATTTGATAAAAAGTGATATTTCTCGTACAATTTTCATATTTTGTTTAATATTTAGACACTTAGTCGTAAATGTGATGAATACTTTCGTATATACGTGTTAATACGTGTTCTACTGTGTGGTAAACTCTTTTTAGGTTGATCTGTAAAGATATAAAAAGAACCATAAGTTGGACATCTTTGCTAAAATATTTATTTCAACAATTTTTCAAACAAAATTTAAAATTTGGTACTATTCTTAAATATTTAAATATGTAACTTTACACAGACAGTTTGTTCAAATATAGAAATACAACGGTAAATATGTCATACCTTATTTACCCCTATCCTGCTGATATCGTGTAAATGATTTTCCCTTTTTAGATTAAGATCATTATATTGCAAATCTAAGTATATAAGTTTCAAAATCATAAAAACTGGGCAGCAAACAGTTAATAAACCTGATCAGACTTCACGAATCTGAGGCATGCCCTGACCCTTTCTCCTATTGCATAAACAAGTAATGTGTGCCACTAACATGATAATACACCAAAACTATATGAAATAGGAAGTTAAAGTCCGTCTGACAACCGGTTGTACAACAATTATATGTCTTATTCTTCTTTTTTTCATATCTGTAACACATTTTACCAACAAAGGTGGAATAGAAATAGTTCTCATTAAGTCTGAAAAATCGATTCATCTAAGGATCATTTCAATATATGAATCATTATTACAAGATAATAGATGCATGATCAGTACGTCTAATGATCAAAATTATGCAAGTCTAGATGAAAAAAGAAGAATTTACTGTAATATCCTCGTGTCTCGCAGGATTATGATGATATTACTTAAGACAAGGGTTACATCTGTACGTCAATAACTAATACAAGGTGAATGTTTGAGCGAAATGAATGTTCTTGTTACGGTAATCAGAAACAAGTAAATGAGTAATGGTGAATTCTGAAGGAGAGAAGTACAAACTGTTCATATTCAAATGAAAAAGCGTTTATAGAACTTTAAATGTTATGAGTATCTTTTTGTTGTATCATATTATTAGTTTTTTAATCGTCTTCAACTCGTTTAGTTTTTAATGATGTAAATTTTATATTAAAGTGGGAACATGACCGTATTCCATATTTTAATTTATACTGTTACATATTTGATATTTGAACATAAAAGCTCCAAGCATAAATAAAAACAAATAGAATAATTAATTTATTCTACATACATTTTCTTACTATCTTCCCTATAACATCAGTTGCAAATTTTATCCATTGCATTCTGACCAGCTCAACGGTGTGAATGACTGAATATACTGTTTATTGTGTCATATTTATATGATGTGTCATAGATGATAAACTCTGTTAAACTCTAAAATCTAATAAACGGTATGATTTGTTCTGTTCTGTTCTGTTCTGTCATTGATGGAATAAAGACGGAACTTGACGTATGTTTAAAACGTTTAAAAATTTATAGGTCTTTCATTTCAAATGTGTTTTCCTTTTAGCCATGAAACATAGACAACTTAAAAAATTGATATTACCAAACGTTGTCTTATTTTCTTTGTTAACATAATATGCAAATAACTGTTAAGAATATGACCAAAAATATCTCTTAAATACTTTTAAGTAATTTTCAAATTCGGCCAACTCCAATATATCATCATTTATCGGGCCATGTATGATAAAAATACCAGAAAAATGAAATTTAACATTTAGATGAATGTCTTCCTTTTTTGCATTATAGCATACCATTCTTGGTTAAACAGTTGTGGAAATGTCATCTGGTAAATTAAGTTTATTACCGATTTGCCAATAAAGTTCAGATTGTAAAAAATGTTATCATTTCCATGCACTGCACAAACGTGTTTCAAACTATGCAAAAACAGGCCATGTCTTTACACAAATGCAAGTTTTAATAAGACTTTAAATGGAGTCGAGGTGTTTATAACTAGAGATAGGGGCAATTTGGTGTGTGGAAAGAATGTTTAATCTAAATATCGACAACATTAGTTTGTATTAGGTCTTGATAAGGAACATGGTTTCATAATTATAAAAGTAGTTAGTATTAGTCATTGGCGCGACGTTAAAGGAATTTTAAGATATTAAATAACTATGTTTTCTACGTAGCTAGATCTATATTAAAATCGAACAGCATGGATCCTGATCAGACTGCGCTGATGCGCAGGCTGGTCTGGATCCATGCTGGTCCCAAATGCACTATATTGGTTTTGCCTTAAAAACATTTGATGCTTGTTGATTTAGGTTCATGATAAGACACCAAGTACCCAATCATCAGGTGAGCATTAATTAATATCAATGTTAGTTTGAATTTTCTTGAAAGATTTTCTAAGACATACATTTGACCACTGAGCAGTAGCTAAATGTCGGACCTCATGTTGACAGTATACTCCAGTTACATTCCGCTGTGTCATCTAAAATGACATTTTAACAAATTTGAATGACATTGAAGGTTCCATGATAACCGCCTTATGAACACATTTGCGGATGTTTCTAATTTCAAAATTTTACCATTTCATGTTTAAATTCTGCTTACGCCGGTGCTAGGAGGCGTGGACGGTAGTTTGCATTCGACAGTACCGTCCATGAACAGGCTCAATCAAACCGAGCCTGCAACATTTTCAATTTTTGGGCTTTCTTTAGGGTTATTTATTTTCTCTTTTCCATCTAAATATTTGAAAACTCTGAAAACCTGCTAAATGCAAAATAAAAGTTCATCTTCGTAGAATTTAAAGTTGTTGAAATGTTTTGTAATTGTTTTCTTTTTATATCTAAAATAAGAATAGAATTTTATCAATAGAAATGATCATAATAGTAGATCAATGGTCGACATATTAAAATATCTATGATAAACACGTTTATGAGCTAAAGTGCAAAGAGTGTAATGCTACTTTTCTTCGCTTGCTTTTTTATTATATTCGTGAAATGACCTTTTGCATCTTAAGCAAAAAAAATCATAGTAATATCCGAATGTAACAATGTGAAAATAACTGTAAGATCTTATTACTGAATTATTATAGGAGAGTTTTTGCGAGCAAATCAACACTTTCCCTCTAGCGTTTTTATATTTCATTACCCTTGCGGGATTTCCGAACATGAAATTGTGAAACAAATCTGACAAATTTTCACACAAACATGCGCCATTGTTTGCACATCTTGATTGCCTCATAACTAAACTATCGCAATATTAGTTTGGGGTCATACATGCCTAAGGCAATAGAGCAGTTTAAACATAATTCTAAAAATCTGGAAAAAAAATCCGATTTGAGAGAGAGACTGATTTATTGGGGATCAAATGAATTTGTCGAGAATATTGTTGGAGTTTTTTCCTTCTTTAACTTTGGAAGAGAAGTATTCGTAAATCAATTTAAATTTTACAACCATTTAATCGAGTTCGGGGGAAACTTATAACATTACGAAAAAGCCAGCTTGACAATGAATTTTTAGAGACCTTTATTTTAATATCTGTGTAGAAAAGTGCATCTCATAGAATCTACGCTCCTTTGTTTTCATTAAGTTGGATATCCATTTATCATACTTAGGCATATATGTGGAGGCAATTCGTTGCCAAAAAATCAGCTGAGTTGAACAGTTTGTTTACGGACAAAATACAATCGTATTTTTTTGTATCTCAAATGTTGCATTCTTGGACTGAGTTTGAAAACGTGTATTTCAACAAAATGCAGTTTGTTAAAAGACAAAATATCAACTTGTTTTCTGAGAGTAGCAATACTAAGTGGTCATCATAACATGGGGAATACACATTGTTCAGGTATACGCCGACAAACCTAACTTTACCTTGTTAAACCATCATGGTTCGAATCAGCACACCTTTTGCAATAGAAGATAAAATAAGCTCCGCCCATTTTCCCGCCCACTACATCATCGTAAATACACGTAATAATCCGCTCATTTTCGGTATTTACCGTCCTTCTGGTTTGAGTCTCGGTCAGGCTTCACACTAATTTTTTTTTAATGGAGGTGTTCCAATCATTACTCATGGCGAAAAAAGTATTTAGTGAGTAAAGTATGTAAAGGATCAATTGGGATAGATCCTTTTTAGGGAAACATCAGATGATTCCTACAGTGTAGAATTACCGTCTGAATGCAAGTGTTGTATTGCTTTGAAAAGTGTACATTTATCTCTGATTAGTGTTGTACAACTAAATCCTACCGTCTGTTGAGGCCTTTAATCACACCTTTTAGGTGTTTGCAAATCATGACAGTTATTCACCAAACATAATTCACTTGCATGATTGCCATTCTATGCCTTTATTCAATCAACATCAGCGGACTTTAAATGAGTTTTGAAACGTTGTAGATAAGAAAACTAAAGAAACTCACCAGGTAACTGTCTGAATATATCTTTTAATTGGTTTGTTTGAGGGTAGATATTTTTCAAGAAAGTTAAAAATTATTGTTTAGACTATATTCAACATGCTCTTTTTAAAGAGAGAAAATTTTTACTGAGGGAATTCCAATCTGCCTAGCAATGAGTTATATCGACAGTTAAGCTGCTACCTTACCACTTTCAAGTTTTCAAGTCAACATCTTAAAGAGATTTTGTTATGACCAAATACTAATAAAGACTTAATTCTGGCTGTTGTCTTTCCTAGTAGTAGCATTTACTTTTACATTAGTAACCTTAATAACACAGACACTTGTGGTGTGGAGCTCAAAACGCCTTTAAAATCCAAATAAAATGTATAATTTTCAATCCTGATCATATATATAAAAAAAAATTAATATAAGCCGCTTTGAAAAAAAATCATATTTCAACGTCTATAATAATAAAAATTCCGAACACCTACCATCAACATCACCATGTATTTTATTCCATTTCCAATATTTTCACATAAACCTTTTGTCCATCGACACAGCAGATATTATTAACCATGATGATGGTCAATTTTGAATTTCAACATCAATATCAACAACACAATAGGCGAAATAAACATCGAAATTATCGCTGTTTTACTCCATTTACAAAATCTTTCGACACATTCAAAGTTGGCTCCCAGCTATACCGTATTCAAATTTGGATTTTAAGGCGTTTTGAGCTCCACACCCCAAGTGTCTGTGCTTAGTACTAGCGTATGACTTGACAAGAAAAGCTTTTAACAATAGTTAAATTAAAACCAAAGTTGCATGTTCCTCTTCGTACATATCTTTTTAATTTTATCATACTTTTATAGATATATTTTCTCATTTTTACCATTTTTACAATAGTAATAGCATTAAACTTAATAAAAATTTCTGTATAGTATTTCTTGTACTCTGCTTTTGATCAGAAAGACAGCAAGTCTAGGTAACAGCTATTGACAGCATGTATACCCAGATTTTAGAGTTGTCATTGATTTAGTGATATGCATAAAAAGGGGTTCGCTGAAGACCTTAAACTATAACCATAACTAAGCTTACAAATATTTAATAATAAAAGGCTAATCACAAGCTATGACTCTGACTCAAAATACCTCCCAATGGAGGTAAACAGAGATGCTAGGATACATTGAATATTTTGATTTTGTTCTCCAACAATTTCGTCATTGTGCTTGTTAAGTACATTTCTATATGTCAACGTCGTTCTACTTTCTACTTTTAAACGTATCTATTTGTAGTTTCATGACGTGGACTCTGTTTTTTATGCGAGTTAAATGTTCTGATATTCTAAATATGGCAACCTATTAAATGTGATATCATGCTTAAAAAGGTGGTGCTTAGATACTTGATATGTTTGTAAACGAAAATAAATGGGTTGAAATGAAACACAGAGTTTTAGCAATTCTATATTTTATTGGCGCTATTGAAGGTAACATAAATCTTGAAAACCTATAATCGTCCTACCTCCTTGCTGGATGTAGTGAATAAGAAATCATTTATAACAATGCATTTCATAGACAAAAAAAGAAACGATAGAAGTTATCTTACTCTGGAAATTATAAATAATAAAACATTAAAAGTTCAATTGCATAATATTTGATAAAAAGTGATATTTCTCGTACAATTTTCATATTTTGTTTGATATTTAGACACTTAGTCGTAAATGTGATGAATACTTTCGTATATACGTGTTAATACGTGTTCTACTGTGTGGTAAACTCTTTTTAGGTTTATCTGTAAAGATATAAAAAGAACCATAAGTTGGACATCTTTGCTAAAATATTTATTTCAACAATTTTTCAAACAAAATTTAAAATTTGGTACTATTCTTAAATATTTAAATATATATGTAACTTTACACAGACAGTTTGTTCAAATATAGAAATACAACGGTAAATATGTCATACCTTATTTACCCCTATCCTGCTGATATCGTGTAAATGATTTTCCCTGTTTAGATTAAGATCATTATATTGCAAATCTAAGTATATCAGTTTCAAAATCATAAAAACTTGGCAGCAAAGAGTTAATAAACCTGATCAGACTTCACGAATCTGAGGCATGCACTGACCCTTTCTCCTATTGCATAAACAAGTAACGTGTACCACTAACATGATAATACACCAAAACTATATGAAATAGGAAGTTAAAGTCCGTCTGATAACCAGTTGTACAACAATCAAATGTCTTATTCTTCATTTTGTTCATATCTGTAACACATTTTACCAACAATGGTGGAATAGAAATAGTTCTCATTAAGTCTGAAAAATCGATTCATCTAAGGATCATTTCAATATATGAATCATTATTACAAGATAATAGATGCATGATCAGTACGTCTGATGATCAAAATTATGCAAGTCTGGATAAAAAAGAAGAAATTACTGTAATATCCTCGTGTCTCGCAGGATTATGATGATATTACTTAAGACAAGGGTTACATCTGTACGTCAATAACTAATACAAGGTGAATGTTTGAGCGAAATGAATGTTCTTGTTACGGTAATCAGAAAAAAGTAAATGAGTAATGGTGAAGTCTGAAGGAAAGAAGTACAAACTGTTCATCTTCAAATGAAATAACGTTGATAGACCTGTAAATGTTATGAGTTTCTTTTTTGGTGTATCACATTATTAATTTTTTAATCGCCTTCAACTCGTTTAGTTTCTTTTATGATGTAAATTTTATATGAAAATGGGAACATGATCGTATTCCTTATTTGAATTCATACTGTTACATATTTGATAATTCAACATTAAAGCTCCAAAAATAAATAAAAGCAAATAGTTTATTCTACATCTTACTATCTTCCCTATAACGCCAGTTGCAAATTTTATCCATTGCATTCTGACCAGCTCAACGGTGTGAATGACTGAATATACTGTTTATTGTGTCATAATTACATGATGTGTCATAGATGATAAACGGTATGATTTGTTCTGTTCTGTTCTGTCATTGATGGAATAAAGACGGAACTTGACGTATGTTTAAAACGTTTAAAAAATTTATAGGTCTTTCATTT
This sequence comes from Ruditapes philippinarum, assembly GCF_026571515.1. Taxonomy (NCBI): domain Eukaryota; kingdom Metazoa; phylum Mollusca; class Bivalvia; order Venerida; family Veneridae; genus Ruditapes; species Ruditapes philippinarum. The sequence goes on from NW_026856551.1 coordinate 43,190, forward strand.
CCTTTCAGCTCTGAAAATGTGTTTTTCTTCTAGCCATGAAACATAGACAACTTTTAAAATTTATATTACCAAACGTTGTCTTATTTTCTTTGTTAACATAATATGCAAATAACTGTTAGGAATATGACCAAAAATATCTCTTCTGTAATTTTTAAATTCGACCAACTCCAATACATAATCATTTATCGGGTCATGTATGAGGTCCATGTATTATAAAGAAATACCAGAAAAAATGAAATTTAACTATAAGATGAATATCTTCTTTTAATCAAGTATATTTTGCATTATAGCATACCATTCTTGGTTGAACAGTTGTGGAGAAGTCATCTGGTAAATTAAGTTTATTACCGATTTGCCAATCATGTTCAGATTGTAAAAATGTTATCGTTTTCATGCAATGCACAAATGTATTTCAAACTATGCAAAAATAGGCCATGTCTTTACACAAATGCAAGTTTTAATAAGACTTTAAATGGAGTCGAGGTGTTTATAACTAGAGATAGGGGCAATTATATGAGTGAAAAGAATGTTTAATCTAAATGTTGACAACATTAGTTAAGTATTAGGTCTTGATTAGGAACATGGTATCGTAATTATAAAAGTAGTTAGTATTAGTCATTTGCGCGACGTTAAAGGAATTTTAAAATATTTAATAACTATGTTTTCTACGTAGCTAGATCTATATTAAAATCGAACAGCATGGATCCTGATCAGACTGCGCTGATGCGCAGGCTGGTTTGGATCCATGCTGGTCCCAAATGCACTATATTGGGTTTGCCATATGCCTTAAAACATTTGATGCTTGTTGATTTAGGTTCATGATAAGACACCAAGTACCCAATCATCAGGTGTGCATTAATTAATATCACAGTTAGTTTGAATTTTCTTGAAAGATTTTCTAAGACATACATTTGACCACTGAGCAGTAGCTAAATATCGGACCCCATGTTGACTCCAGTTACATTCCGCTGTGTCATCTAAAATGACATTTTAACAAATTTGAATGACATTGAAGGTTCCATGATAACCGCCGTATGAACTCATCTGCGGATGTTTCTAATTTCAAAATTTTACCATTTCATGTTTAAATGTTGATTTCTCCTAAAGCCGGTCTAGGTGGCATGGACGGTAGTTTGCATTCGACAGTACCGTCCATGAACAGGCTCAATCAAACCGAGCCTGCAACATTTTTAATTTTTGGGCTTTCTTTAGGGATATTTATTTTCCCTATTTCATCTAAAGACCTGAAAACTCTGAAACCTGCCAAATGCAAAATAATCTTCGTAGAATTTAAAGTTGTTGAAATGTTTTGTAATTATTTTCTTAATACATCTAAAAAAATAAGCAATAGAATTGTATCAATATAAATGATCATAATTGTTGATCAATGGTCGACATTTTAAAATATCTATGATAAACACGTTTATGGGCTAAAGTGCAAAGAGTGTCATGCTAATTTTCTTCGCTTGCTTTATTATTATATTCGTGAAATGATCTTTTGCATCTTAAGCAAAGAAAGATCATTGTAATATCCGAATGTAGCCATGTGAAAATAACTGTAAGATCTTATTATTGAATGATTATAGAAGAGTTTTTGCGAGCAAATCAACACTTTTCCTCTAACGTTTTTATATTTCATTACCCTTGCGGGATTTCCGATAGAAATTGTGAAACAAATCTGACAAATTTTCACACAAACATGCGCCATTGTTTGCACATCTTGATTGCCTCATAACTAAACCATCGCAATATTAGTTTGGGGTCATACATGCCTAAGGCAATAGAGCAGTTCATACATAATTCTTAAATTCTTGAAAAAAAAATTCGATTTGAGAGAGAGACTGATTTATTGGGGATCAAATGAATTTGTCGAGAATGTAGTTGGAGTTTTTTCCTTCTTTAACTTTGGAAGAGAAGTATTCGTAAATCAATTTAAATTTTACAACCATTTAATCGAGTTCGGGGGAAAATTATAACATTACGAAAAAGCCAGCTTGACAATGAATTTTTAGAGACCTTTATTTTAATATCTGTGTAGAAAAGTGCATCTCATAGAATCTACGCTCCTTTGTCTTCATTAAGTTGGATATCCATATATCATACTTAGGCATATATGTGGAGGCAATTCGTTGCCAAAAAATCAGCTGAGTTGAACAGTTTGTTTACGGACAAAATACAATCGTATTTTTTTGTATCTCAAATGTTGCATTCTTGGACTGAGTTTGAAAACGTGTATTTCAACAAAATGCAGTTTGTTAAAAGACAAAATATCAACTTGTTTTCTGAGAGTAGCAATACTAAGTCGTCATCATAACATGGGGAATACACATTGTTCAGGTATACGCCGACAAACCTAACTTTACCTTGTTAAACCATCATGGTTCGAATCAGCACACCTTTTGCAATAGAAAATAAAATAAGCTCCGCCCATTTTCCCGCCCACTACATCATTGTAAATACACGTAATAATCCGCTCATTTTCGGTATTTACCGTCCTTCTGGTTTGAGTCTCGGTCAGGCTTCACACTAATTTTTTTTTAATGGAGGTGTTCCAATCATTAATCATGGCGAAAAAAGTATTTAGTGAGTAAAGTATGTAAAGGATCAATTGGGATAGATCCTTTTTTAGGGAAACATCAGATGATTCCTACAGTGTAGAATTACCGTCTGAATGCAAGTGTTGTATTGCTTTGAAAAGTGTACATTTATCTCTGATTAGTGTTGTACAACTAAATCCTACCGTCTGTTGAGGCCTTTAATCACACCTTTAGGTGTTTTGCAAATCATGACAGTTATTCACCAAACATAATTCACTTGCATGATTGCCATTCTATGCCTTTATTCAATCAACATCAGCGGACTTTAAATGAGTTTTGAAACGTTGTAGATAAGAAAACTAAAGAAACTCACCAGGTAACTGTCTGAATATATCTTTTAATTGGTTTGTTTGAGGGTAGATATTTTTCAAGAAAGTTAAAAATTATTGTTTAGACTATATTCAACATGCTCTTTTTAAAGAGAGAAAATTTTTACTGAGGGAATTCCAATCTGCCTAGCAATTGAGTTATATCGACAGTTAAGCTGCTACCTTACCACTTTCAAGTTTTCAAGTCAACATCTTAAAGAGATTTTGTTATGACCAAATACTAATAAAGACTTAATTCTGGCTGTTGTCTTTCCTAGTAGTAGCATTTACTTTTACATTAGTAACCTTAATAACACAGACACTTGTGGTGTGGAGCTCAAAACGCCTTTAAAATCCAAATAAAATGTATAATTTTCAATCCTGATCATATATATAAAAAAAATTAATATAAGCCGCTTGAAAAAAATCATATTTCAACGTCTATAATAATAAAAATTCCGAACACCTACCATCAACATCACCATGTATTTTATTCCATTTCCAATATTTTCACATAAACCTTTGTCCATCGACACAGCAGATATTATTAACCATGATGATGGTCAATTTTGAATTTCAACATCAATATCAACAACACAATAGGCGAAATAAACATCGGAAATTATCGCTGTTTTACTCCATTTACAAAATCTTTCGACACATTCAAAGTTGGCTCCCAGCTATACCGTATTCAAATTTGGATTTTAAGGCGTTTTGAGCTCCACACCCCAAGTGTCTGTGCTTAGTACTAGCGTATGACTTGACAAGAAAAGCTTTTAAACAATAGTTTAAATTAAAACCAAAGTTGCATGTACCTCTTCGTACATATCTTTTTAATTTTTATCATACTTTTATAGATATATTTTCTCATTTTTACCATTTTTACAATAGTAATAGCATTAAACTTAATAAAAATTTCTGTATAGTATTTCTTGTACTCTGCTTTTGATCAGAAAGACAGCAAGTCTAGGTAACAGCTATTGACAGCATGTATACCCAGATTTTAGAGTTGTCATTGATTTAGTGATATGCATAAAAAGGGGTTCGCTGAAGACCTTAAACTATAACCATAACTAAGCTTACAAATATTTAATAATAAAAGGCTAATCACAAGTTATGACTCTGACTCAAAATACCTCCCAATGGAGGTAAACAAAGATGCTAGGATACATTGAATATTTATTTCAACATTAAAATGGAACAAATCACAAGATTTGGAGTATACAACGAAATTATCAATCGTAAACTTTGTATAGTTCCGTTGATATACACTTGGTAAAAAAATGTTTTTTTTCTACAACCCAATATAGTCCTTCAAAGAAAGAAGGCACAGGCTTACTGTCAGCTCTCTTTATTCATGTTGCCAAATCGCATTCTAGCACTGACTGCTGAATGTAAAACAAATGTGTACGTTTACTTCTATGAACGAATTCAACAATTCGTCTTAAACCCAGTTGGTGAAAAGATAGCTTACCACTAAACGTGGTTTGTGTCGTTATATATGGGATTCTGAACATTCCCTTTTATAACCTCTCACTTTTTGTTAATTTCCCGTAGAGCCAGTTGGAGTTATTTATACTGTTAATACAAGTGTACCACGTGACTAAGAAATTCGTACTATTACAGGGTAACAGTATTTTTAACAGTATAAAAAATGGTCACATGGTCTATTTTCTAAAGAAAATAAAATCAAATTCATCACAGTTATTGTTCGGAGTAATAGAATAAATAACAATTGGGTATGTGAGTAACAGCAAAAATATCATCTCTCTTAAAAAATACTGTTACACTCGGCTGACGCATCGGGTAACAGTATTTCCCTCGGGATGATATTTTTACTGTTACCCAACAATTCCATGTGTTTTTTTATATAGAGGATATTTGTTTAGTTCAGTGTAAGATCGGAATTTATTACATGCTTTTCGGTGGTTTATAGAAATATATCAGTGATTTAAAACTGGTAATTTCACTGTTTGAAACAGTGAAATTACCACTTTGATAATTTCACTGTTTTGAATTTAAGCCCCTTACGTTGTTTCAGTGAAAAACCAGCGTGCACAGAACTGGTGTTCACAAGGTGAAATATATTATGATCTTACACTAAACTAAACAAATTTTCTTTTTATTATATGCAAATAAACGTTTTAAAAAGACATTAAACCTAATACTGAATGAAACGTGCGCCAAATAATAATACAACGTGACGTCATTCACGACCTTACGTCATTAAGTTGGTACCCAGTACTGTGCACGCTGGTATTTCACTGAAACAACGTTAGGGGCTAAAATTCAAAACAGTGAAATTATCAAAGTGGTAATTTCACTGTTTCAAACAGTGAAATTACCATTTTTATATCACTGATATAATTCTATAATCCACCGAAAAGCATGTAATAAATAATGTTAATTCACCAACTTTAGTTTCTGCATATTATTATGCTCATTATCAGTATTATGACGTTCTACCAACGTTGTGACATTGATAGGCTACATTTTATCTTAACCACTTTTGCATTACTTGAACATCCGGTGCTAGAGAATACGTTTTAACAAAATCAGAGGATATTCAAAGTCAACTGTAACTGTCAACTGTTGAAGTTATGCATTTTTAAATACAGTTTGCAATTTATCTAAGTTGCATGCTAACAGCTTATAACTCATCAAATCGAGGTAATCAAAACGCTTAATACAAATGCAGAATTTAACTCTCGGATCGACAATTAGATTTTTACTAATCTGTTTAGTAGAACCGAAGAATACATTGTCAAGTTTCAAGGCATAAATATAAGGGTTTATATAACTAAGGGAAACACCTTTCTGGGTTTTTGCCCCGGGGGGGGAATATACCCTTTTTTCAGATTTTAACCCAAAATCAACTAAATTTCCTCGAAACCCACGTTTTTATTTATTTAAAAAAGAAAAAAAAAAAGTAAACCAATAGAATGATATAATACAATGTTGAAAATGAATGTTACTGATGTGCATATGACAAAAAGAACGTATATAATTTATATCAGTATCAGTTACTGAAGTTCTTAACGTACATGACAATAAATTGAGCATTTTTATTTAACATTCATTGCAATAGATTATGCCTCATTTTTATAGCACAATTTAGGAAACAAAACTAAGCATATTTTTAAAACTTATTTATAATGAAATTAAACGATTGTTGATTAAAGTAAAACAACAAGTCTTGTGTGTTTATAATCTATATTGAAAGGAAACTGCTACGTGCATATAACTTCAATTTACTGTATGTAGCATCCTTCAATTCAACATCTTTGAGCGAGTTGAACAATCTTTATTAAATATAGCAGTAATTGATTGACAATAGAAACATTTAGAGACAAATCTTGACAAAACAAGTTTGACTTATCTACATTGTGTTACAGCTTGATGGAGTGTAATCCGTTAAATATAAATATCATCCCTGTATCAATTTGTTTTATCTGGAAAGTCAGCGTCTGTTGGAACTCTTGTATCATATAAAGTGAATAACTATTTGCTTCACATTGTCTTAATCAGATGGTTATTTAAATATGATGAGCGCTTTAGGACAAAATAAGTCTCTTTTTTATTGTTTATCTAATCTCTTTAGAGACAATGTGGCCTAATGTCTTATATATTTTAAGTTTATTGGTTCGGACGGAATAATTTTAATAGAATTGTGATATATGTCTTTCAGTTTATATGGAGTAACGCTTAATTTGATAATTAAAAATTAAAATTGTGATAATATTTTCTAGAAATTAGGAAGAAAATTGTACTATGAAATTGTATGATATTATCTATATAAAATTATTTCTTGTGAAAAGATGTTATTTCAGAATCCAGAATGCTATTAGAATTGATACTTACTTATTTGATTTAGAATCATGTGGTCTCAACTCCTAGCATGTGGATCTGTTTCATGAAAAGATTCTTGCAAAAAAAAACAACCTGCGTGTTTGTCAAGTGAACTCTATACTGAGCTTATGTATGAAAAAGTTATTCTGAAAGTTATCTAAAAATAACTTATTGCAGACGTAACTCCTACCTGAAGCTTTTCTTCTTTACATGGACCTATGAAACTATTGTTGCAATTCACAAATGACAAAGGATTTTATTGGATATCTATTAACTTGACAAAATATTGTTTTCAAAAGCCCCCTTGAAGAAATCGAAATATCATGTTAATATTAGTTCCTTTTCCAACAATTTACACTCATTCTCAATTAAACAGATAATTACAGAATCGTGTTTAATATTCTTAAAATTCTTTAACTGAATATGATAACAAATGTCGTCCCAAACGTAATTTAAAACATGAAAACAAAGTTAATATTAAATAAGATATCTGATTTGAATTAAAGCTTTATTATAGATATATCATCCTACATCTTGTGAAGTAAATATCCCATTTGAACAAAAAATCTGCAAATATTTATGCTGATCTTTTTATACTACAATATTTTGATGATAATTTCCATTTTCATACTTGTACAACCAATATTTATGGTTAGGTGTAACATGGAAATCAATGAAAATATGCCAATTTATAGCTTGTATTTACAGTACAAGTAAATATGTGCAGACTCCAATAATACTAACCGGCCAATTAAAACATATTATTTCAATTAGGCATATGAGGGTTGCAAATGATATATACCGTAAACAGTACATTCCTGTCAGATATGTTTACTTTATCTAAATCTCTATATATGGTTCCTCTCTTGGTGTATTCTGCTCCATAAAGACCCATTAAACCTTGTCTGCTAGACATGTAAACCATAAAACTGTATGCTTAGCTGGGATTTCAATGGATAAACTGTCCAGGATTAATTAGATTTCAACCTGATTAATCCGATAATAGAGTTGAATAGTTCCATTGATAATTTTCTTTTGATTTCGTAACTGCAGTATGCATGTTAAGATTTGTGATCAAACTAGGATCCAAGTCGAAAAGCTTCAAATATATTTATTTTTAGAAATAATGATTTCTAACTTAATTATGGAGGTACAATACAGTTCAAACGGATTATGTTTGGGAATAATTTAATAGTTTTTTGGTAATATTCATGCAATGTTGATAGACATTTATTGGATTTTGTTTTTCAAAACAGATTCTAAATTAGACATTAGACTTGATCGCCTTTTAAAATGTAACAAAACTGGGGCATTCAAGTAAAATGTTTTCCGTTGAGATATTGAGATCCATATGCTTGCAGAATTTACATGCAATTTTCATAATTGTATGATGTGTTTTTCGATTCTTTGTAATACTAGTATATACACTTACAAATGATATTTTTAGAAATAAATACGGACTTATGACTTGAAACTCATTCTTTCTAACAGAAAGAATGGGTAATTTATTCGCGTATTAGAACTGCATGCTATCTAATTTCAATTTCGGAATAGAGATCTTTATATTTACCTAAATTGTGTAAGTAAAAAGAGAAGTGTTAAAGCTTTTGTTAATATTTTTATATTGTTGTGGAGAGATATAACCATTTAGACTAGGTTTGACAGATGATACTATTTCGTCTGTATCAGACAAGGTTGCCACATAGTGGATTGTATCCCTCTTAATGACCCCAAAAGCGAATCCCATCTTGACTTTTACAGATGAAAATATCTGCACAACATTCATCATGCTTGTCAAAGGTTGGTAAGAAAAAATCCTGGAAGGTATCTATATCTGTTTGTGAAATTCTATGTTTGTAAAAAGATGTTTATTCAAGTATTTTATCTGCTTGACTAAATCAGTGATAGAAAAATACCGGAGTTGATAAGGAAAAACTTGTAGCTGTAGCACCCGTTTAGTTAACCTCATTCACACTGACCAGGTACCTTGGCCATTCTGGAAAAGGGGAAGGTCCCTCGAAGGCAAATATATTATGAATAGATACAATGTAGGTGTGAATCGCAGACTTGGTAAGATTGGACCTGTTCATTAGAATTTGTGAAATGTGCATTTCTTCCACCCTTTCACTAGCTGAAATAGTATTCAAAAGTAACAAATTAACACATTAAGGTTTACCAAAAGTTCACTTTGTTTACTACTGAAATGTAAATAGCTTATATATTACACACATTTCTACCGACGAAATAATAAAATGAATCATTAATAGAAGCATTACTGCGATCGTTTTCTGTAAAAGACACTTTTCTAATATTGCAAATTTCAACAAAGGAATGTAGTAAATTCTGGTTATTCTCATTGCATGCAGTTATTTCTAGAAATAGTATCTATTTCAGACGGATAGTTTTCTACAAACCTTCTAATAATATGGAAACAAGTCTAAAGATAGAGAAATAGTTCCATTGGCGGTTGGTCCTTGGCCAGTGCCTTACAAGATGTCTGATCAGTGTTGTTATATTTTTCTTGTCCTTCGAGATCATTGATGCCAGCACTATTAAGTGTTGAGAATTGAGTACCACTCAAGCCGGTGCTAGGGGGTGTGACGGATGTTGCATTTATTCATTATCCCTCAATCAAACCGAGTCTGCAATTCTTATGTAATGTTGTTGTGATTAATGCTTCCGAGGGATCACTTTGTTTCCAGATTTTGATACGATATTAGTTACAGGAAAAAGGACATTAAAGATATTTGAAGACAAATTTAATCAGAAATAACACAAGCTTTTCGTCTCGTATATTGCTTTACATCATTATAACTTAATTAAGATACGTATACCGTAAAAGGAACATTACTCTGGAAGCAAAAGACTGTACCAATACTTTAAATGTTCAAATCTTTGTTCATAATAATAAGAATAAATAAACGTTCATAATAATGAGAATAAATAAACAATTTTTATTTTGTACTACCGTTGTATACATTACTTATTATTTTGTATAAATTAAGTTGATGTTATCAAGAGTTCCTTTAACCACTTGTGCTTATATTACTAAGTTCGCCATATACATGCAAGGGGCAGGACGTGAAGTTGTTGTACACTTGGTTCAAGTTGCAAACTTGACAAAATGGCTACTGAGTCATCAATTTTCACAACACTCGCGCGTATTTTCTCCAGGTAGGTAGGTTTGTATGTTATTTTGGAATTCTTTAATATGCCCATTTCTTCAAGCAATGTTTATGGCACGCTCGGTTTAAGGTCTCAGCTTCCTAGCTTTTGATTTGATGAAGTTATTGAGGATATAAAGTGTAGATATCTTGAGATTTGACAAGTGACAATCAAGGGCGGTTTTATGCTCATTTATTCACAGCTTCACCAAAGAAGACAAAATAAGTATCTGTCAATACTGTGTTAATGATTTCATAATCATGTTTCAAACAAAATATCTTGTTAAATAGCAAACTTGTACTTCAAGTATTTCTGGTTGCCAACTTATTCGTCAAATATAAAACTGCCAAAGGATTTAACGAATTGTCACAGATATTTTTTTGACAATTTTTTACAGTTGTGTTATATCACTGGCTTTTAAATTGTTTTATATGGCTTTGAAATTTTAGGGGTCCTTTATTTAGTTGTAAAATGTCCCAACCTTTTCCCCTACCCTGTGTTTTGTTTGGTACCCTACTGAGTGCCTTTGCGTTAGTCCAGTGTGACAGTGACAAGATTCAAGAAAAAGAGATCTAAAAACCCCGCAGATTTCGTCCGTTTTTTATATGTATTTTCATAGTGACCAAAAATCAAGTAATATATACAAAATATTGTCGTATAACGGTTGTTATATCTTATATCAGTGCGAGATCAAGAGTTGGTAGCATGGAGTGAATATCAAATGCAATATTGTCAAGTGCGGGAAGGTCCACAATGAAAATCAATAAGGAATTGCTGACAAGCGGCAGAAAAAAAACAACATTTTTTGTGGTAAGAGGGGCTTGCAAAAAGAGGATTTTGCATGTTTTCATTATCCTTAATGCACGGACTCAATCAAAGGGAGTTTGCAATTTTCATGTTATTTTGCTGCTTTTTAATGCTTCCGAGGGAATTGATACATCCTTTTGTTTTTTACCGAGTAGCATCCAACGCGACAAAGTCTATGCGTTGCAAAGTCCATGAAGTAAGTTTTATTTATTGTGACACGTTTTCAAACTGAAATATTCTTTCATTCCGTTTCTAATTGATGTTATTCTTCTTTTTGAAACTTCAGCTAAGCTTTTTTGATAACTTCCCATTATAATTCATAATGCCTTTTCCATTAATAACATTAATAATTGAGAAACGTGCAATTAATAGAAATACGCGAGTGTATTATGGCTGTGAAACAGGGAAAATAAATGAACAAAGATCAGGAACGCGAAGCGACATTTACCTAACAAAATTTTAAATAAAAACTTTGGAATACCGCAAAGGACCCAAATATGGGGACCAAACAAAAATGAAAGGAAAACAAAAATCGGAACATTAAATGGGGATAAGAAAAATAAAAAAATTGAAAATAGGTAAAAACCCAAAAAAATTAAAGCCATATAAAAAATTTTTAAAAAAAATGAAATAAAAAAACTGTAAAAAATTTTTTGGCAGTGTTTTCATTTGAAAAAGTTGCAAACCAAAAAGCCCTTTTTGGGACAATTTGCATCCAAAAGGGCTTTAACAAGAATTTTTTTTTTGTGTAATTTAGTTTGATTATTTGCCAAAATTTAAAATTTTACAAAAGTATTGACAAAATAAAAATTTCCTTTTTTTTTTGTGAAACCCTTTAAAACTATAAATAAAAGTTAAAACCACTTTTTTCAAATTCAAAGGGTATCTACCGACCGTTTATTTTCAATAAATTTTTAAACAAATCAAAAGTTAAGAAGCTACTATGTCAGGAATTAATATTTAAAATAGTGAATCTATCAAAGATATATTAAGATTATAAAATTCTACTGAGTATTACATGAATTTAATATACCGCATCAAAAATCCCCTATTTTCGTTTCTGAGGTGACAATTTGTGTTTATATTGATAGCTGTCATTAATTTTTTTGGCCCGTATTGCACAGTTTGTTAGTGTAGAATAATTGCTTTATATAGTCTTCCTAAACGTTTTTTCGTCTTTTGTTTTTTTTTGGTGCTTCGGAAGAAGAAATAGTTTGATATATAGTGGTCAACTGTAAAACAATAAAATTAAATCAATCAGTAGGTTTTATCATTATTCAAAGTAATGCAATACATATTGTCTCATTTTGATGAAAAAAAAAAACTGTTTTGCATTTGATATCTCCTTATATGGTTCCTATTTTTGAATTCCAGGAAAGATGGAATATTGTTTTAAAGCTAGTTCTTTTTTTCAGTCCTTGTTTTTGTTTTTTTTTGTACAGCCTTGGGGCCCGGGGCCCTAAAAAGAAAAAAGTTTTTACATGTACTAAATTTAATTTTTACAAAAAAGTTTGTTGTTGAAAATTGAAAACTTACCCGAGGGTGCCCCTTTTAAAAACGTTTTTTTTTTTGGGGGGGGCTTGAAAAATTTAAAATTTAAAATGTAAAAGGTTTAAAAGGGAAAAAAAAAAGCGGAAAAAATTTTTTCGTTTTCTAAAAAGAAAAAAAAAATCGATAAATTTAAAAGTTTAAAAACAAATCAATTCCCTTTGAAATTGCAAAAAAACTATATAAAGCTGAATGGGAAAAGTGAATGTTTCTTTTGTAAGGGGAAAATCCAAAAAACCAAAAGGGTAGCAAAAATTTAAATTTGGAAAAAAATTTTAATCCCAAAATTAAGAAACAAATTAAAAAATAAAATGGGAAAAAATTATTATTTAAAAATGGAACCCTTTATGGGTTAAAAATAACACTTGATAAGCCAAATTTTTGGGCCAAAAATTTTGAATTTAACCCCAATTTTTTGAAGGAAATTTTTAAAAAACGAAGAAAAATTGTAATTAAATTTTTTTTATAATGGGGACTATAACTTTTGGGCAAATTTATCCGCCAATTGGGTATTTCAAAATTATAAAAGGATTAAAAAATTAAAAAAGCAAGGAAAACATTTATAAAGTTTTTGCAAAGAGCAAAGTCTCGGTTGATAAATTTTGAGAAAATTTTTTTCCAAAGTAAGGCGATACAAAATTTGGGGAAGAACACGGGCCCAAATTTTTCAGGCAAAATTAGATTTAATTTTTTAAAAATCTGGAAACTATGCAAAAAATTTGTAGAGCAACCCTAGTATTGGAAAGCAAATTTTTCCCCAAACAGATCACTTTATTATAAAACTGAAAATTTAAAATTTTTAAGACTTTAAAAAATTGGGTTTTTGGGCTTTTGGGAAAAATAATAATTTTTCTTTTTAAAAGAAACTAAAATTTTCTTTTAAAAAAAAAAAATGAGGGGATAGATTAAAATAAAAAACAATAAAGCTTACGGTTTATAATGTTTTAAAAATTTTAAAGAAATTTCCCGAATTTAAATTCAGTTTACAAAAAATACCCAATTTTAAAAAACGTTACTTTTAGAAATTTAGAAAGGGAAATTTAATTTCTTTTTATTTATAAAAAAAGCTAAAAAAAAACAAAAAAGTAAAATTAAAAAATAAAATTTTATTGAACAATTTATCAGATCAAAAGTTGATAGATGCCTTTTTATAAAGAGGGGTGAATTTTTCTAAGAAAATATTGAAACGGTTCAAAGGGAAAACCTTTTAAAGATCAAAGGGCTTTTAAATTTTCCCTTTTAAGGGGAAAAACCCACTCTTATTTTTGCAATTTAAAAAAAATAATTAAATTCAAAAAAAAATTTATAGAGACAAAAAAAAAGGAACCCATAAAAAGAAAGGGTCCCGGAAAAATTTTTAAAAAAAAAGAAAAATATTTGAAGCTCTGTTTAAAAAAGGAAATTAAAGGGAAATAAATTGGGTTTAAAGAAATTTTACAATAAATTTAAAAAAATAAACTCAAGATAAAAAAGCCAAAACTTTAAAGGGAAATAACTTATCATGGAAAATCATTTTTTTTTTTAAAAAAATGTCAAACAACAAAAACCCCCCCATTTGGGTTTTTGGGGGCCGATTTTTTTAAAATATTTTTGGAAAAAAATGGGGCATTTTTTTTTGAAAGCTCTAAAAGAAACAATAATGTTTAAAAACCGGGTTTTCCTTTCAAACACAAAGGAAAAATTCATGTTTACCTAAAGGGAAAAATACTAAAAAAATTTTTTTAAGAAATTGGGAGGCCAATAACCCTTTTTTAAAAAAAATACTATTAAGATTTGGGTCTGGATCATTCAAAAAATATTAAATATTCTTAAATAAAAATTATTTTGCAAAAATAAAGGTTTTATAAAAAAATAAAACGGAAAAATGTTAAAAATGAATATATAATTTTTAATAAAAAAACAAAAAAAAATATTTCCGGAAAAAAATTTTTTGAAAAATTTACTTTTTAAAAAGATTTGATCCAACCCTTTGGGGGGGTTTTTAAGAAAAAACCTTTATTTTTTCAATTTTGGGCAACTCAAATTAAAAAAGGGTTTTAAAATTTTTTTAAAGAAAAAAGCAAAATCAAAAAGGGGTTTTTTTTTTAAAAAGTGGAAATTCTTGTCCAAAAAATTTCAAATGTCAGCGGGGCTGTCCTCAAAGGGACCCTTTTTCATTTTTTATTTATAAATTTGTGCAGAAATTCTTTCCTTAAATTGAAGAAACCGTAGGGAAAAAATTAAGGAAAAAGTATTAAAAAGACTGAACCTTTTTCTTTTCACAGTTTGTTATGATCCACTGTTTAAGAGATGGGAAAAGCACAAACTTTAAAATGCCCCCTTTGGAAAAATTTTATCTTTTTTGCTCAATTTCGGGGCTCAGGGTGAACCTTTAAAAGGAAAAGGGGTTTTTTGGGGGAGGCCCTTTTAAAAGTACAGCAGTGATAGCATTAAAAAAAGGAAAGGAAACTTTAATTTTTAAAGAAACTATTTTCAAAATGTTTTGGTAAAAACAATTTTTCCCAAAGTTTGGGCTTGAAAAAAAGGTAGATCTTAACTTTAAAGAAAAAATATCCAATATAGAAAAAAATGATTAAACAATGGAATAGAAGAAGCTTTGACTCAATCGGTAAAATAACAGTAATAAAAAACAATACTTATCTCACAAACTAAACCATTTATTTATAATGTTGCCGAATCCTTCGGATAAATATATACAACAAATTAATGATACATTATATGCTTTTATTTGGAATGGAACTTCAAAAATTAATAAAAATGTGTTAGTTAAAGATTACATGGAAGGGGGTTTAAAGAATGGTAAATATAAATGCTTTTATGAATGCGTTAAAAACTTACATGGATAAGAAGAATTATTTCAAGTGATGGTTGTTGGATAAGTATTTTAACACAGGGTATCGATGTACAAAAATTAGTCACGTGTGGAAAGCGTTATGTCGAGAAAATGTCAAAATCTATTAAAAATGAATTCTGGAAACACACTTTAAATGCATTTTCATTGCTTATTGAGCATCAGAAATTTGATAAAAGAAGACATTTGTAACTTACCTTTATTTTACAATCAGAACATTACTATTGGCAATAAAAGTATTTTTTGGAAATCTTGGTAAATGATAAGGGGAATTCGTTGTATTTATGATATCTTACAATACAATGGCCAGTTTTATACACCAGAAGAATTAGGCAAGATCTACAATATAAATATCAATCATCTTTTATATTTAGGAATTAAAAAAGCAGTTACAAACTTTTTTTCAAAATGTCTGCTTTCAACCCTTTAACTTTTAAAGAGAGAAAAATTGCCAACAATTCCAATTACACATTAAAGGGATAATTAAAGACCAAAAAGGCTCAAAATATATGTATGATTCGCTTAATGTCAATTTCAGCAAGCCCGTTTGTCAGGTCAAATGGTCACAAAAACTATGCCTTCCCAAATGATGATGAATACTGGAAGAATATATATAATTTACCATTCAAATTGACAAAAGATACTTATTTACAATGGTCCCAAGTAAGACTTATCCATAGGATTTTGGGTACAAATAATCTTTTGTTCAAAAATGAAATATATTAACAGTCCCTTATGTAGCCTTTGTAATCTTCGTGATGAAACTATAGAACATATCTTTTTGGGAATGCATTCACAGCAATAAATTAATACACGAAATTTGTATAGATAAACTAAAACATGCCAAAACTTGAAATAAAAGAAACTATGCTTTTTTGGTTACACTAAAGGAAACAATACAATAAATATTGTAAACAATTTAGTTCTTTTATATGTCAAAATGTATATTTTTTAAAATGTAAAACTAATAAAACAATGCTATCTTTTGCTGGTGCTATAAAGTATATTTCATATGTTTTAAAGGTAAATGAAGAAAAAGCTATCCAATGTGGAAATCTTGACCAATTTAAAAAAAGACTGGCATACTATTTTAAATATATGTCATTAATCATAATATAATAGAGACCTATCCAAATTTTCTGTTCCAATCTGATTATGATTACTGTGAATCATCAAAATACTTGTTTCGTATGTTGATGTTAGGAGCGACCTTTGTCTTTTCAGTTTTCATACCTAGCTTTGTTTGAGCATACATGGAAGAATAAATTCATGTTTGTAGTATTTTGAACGTGCCCTGGCCGCAAAGTATTTGTCTTTTGATGTTTTTGTTGTGTTATATTGTTGTTTTCTTTTGTAAAAATCATCCTTTTGCGTATGTCTATTTATTCTATCGTCAAGCCTCCTAGCTAACCCATTAGTATCATTAGTTTGTGTATTACTCATAAAATATAGAAAAAAGTAATTATGTTTTTTGTTTAAGGCATAATGTAGATTTAGTAATATTTTTCTATGTCTTGAACTTATAACCTCCTTTACATTCAATTTTTAAAAAAAAAAAAGTTTTGCCGTAAATTACTTTATGTTAAATACTATGTTAACTTTTCATGTTTTAACACATTATTGTAAGACTGTTAAGGGATGGACCTCCGACCCTTAAATAGTCATGCGACGGAGGCAATAAATGGGGTCACCTTCGGGGCCTGAAAAAAAAAGTTAAGAAGCTGAGACCTTAAACCGAGTGTGCCATAAATATTGCTTGGCAGAATAGGCATATTAAAAAAATCCAATATTTACATACAAACCCACTTACCTGAAGAAAATGTGTGCAAGTGTTATGAATATTGAAGACTCAATAGCCATTTTGCAAGTTTGCAACCAAATTTCTTGTTTGAACCAAGTGTGCAACAATTTCACGTCCTCTCCCTTGTACATGGAAGCATTGTAATAAAAAGCCTTTAAGACTTGTATACTAGAAAAGCGGATTTATTTCTCAACTTAGTTCAAATTATTATATCTGAAAAACATCTCTTTGAATTTCTTCAAATATAGAAATCGTAAGAACACTTATGAAACAATAAAGAAATCATAGTTTACTCTTTTTTTTATTTCACTATCTTTTGCCACATTTAACCCAGTTTCCTACAGCAATGGTCTTCAAAAACTTTCAAAAAACATCTGATGTCAAAAAAGATATATTTTATTAAGCGTGCGTTTCAAGCGTTAAGGATCCAAAGCAATTTAAGGCCCATTATGCCCTAAAATAGTATTATTCTTCTTTTTCAAAAGCTTTTTTATTTTTGGTGTCCAAAATGTTACTCATTGGCCAATTACCTGAACCATATTTTCCTTCTTATTGCTTTTTAGCAATTTGTACAGTTACAGTGATGCAGTTTTATTGTTTGGAAATCTAAATACTACTTTGTACAAATAATTTCACATTTAGACCCTAAGTTTTCATGTGAGAAGCACCTTATACACGCTAACCCATTATTCAAATATTATAAAACTTATGTTGCCCTTTCTAAAAAATGATTTTTAACATGTTTCTGAGGAATTGTGTGCCTTTAAAAGTACTATTTTCTTATCTATTATCTTGATGCAAATGCTCAAAAGGCCGTTATGCATGTTAATTAAATAAAAATAATTGATTTGATCGGCAATATTAGTTTTTTATTTTAATGTGAACCTTGATAAACACATTTTTTATTGAATTTGGCATTTAGTAATGGTCAACAAGGATTAATGATGGAAACGCTGTCCGTGATATTTTCATGTGAGCTGCTGTAATGTATTCCTCACTGGTCTAAAGCGTTTGAAGAATATAAGAGCCGCGCCACGACAAAACCAACATATTGTGTTTGCGACCAGCATGGATCCAGACCAGCCTGCGCATCCGCGCAGTCTGATCAGGATCCATGCTGTTCGCTTACCAACCCTATTACAAGTAGAGAAACTGATAGCGAACAGCATGGATCCTGATCAGACAGGCTGGTCTGGATCCATGCTGGTCGCAAACGCACTATGTTGGTTTTGTCTTTGCAGGGCTCATATAAACGTCACAACAATGGAAATGAAACATTATTTAGACTGGTTGTGTGTAATCCTTTAAACAAGTATGTAATATTGTTTGACATTTCTATTTATAAATTGATGCATCTTGCTCCTGTTTTGTGTATTTTTATAGTGTGCCATGGTAGCCTAGATTTTATTAAGATATATCTAAATTGAACGAGTCATTACGTTATTCACGGCTGATAACTTCAAAATTTAAGACGCGTTGGGCAGTGTTTTTTTGATCATTTTAATTTTGATTACTCTTAAACTACACATTGTTCAGATTTATTTTGCTAATATGAGTAGTTCCGCATAATTAGTTATAATGATATGATGACGACACTTTCATTTAAAGATTAAATAATGATGGATATTGTGATCTTCAAACATAAGTATCCCTGTGTTTATAATTTCAACCCGCAGGTATACCTGTCAGATATGTTTTTTGATGGTGCATTTGATTGAACAAAATTAAACCTAATAGTAAATTTTATCAAGAAGCTGTAAATGTAATACAATTGTTAAGAAAGAAACCATTGTACAAACCAGTCTTGTAGTAATATGATTGAAAAACTATCGAATTGTTCATTGTTTAACAATCATCCATAGACAATTGTGAAACTGTTGTTTTCCAGATGTTTTATGAAGAGTATATTTATTTAGATTAACTACAGATTTTAAGAGACTAATTTTGGCTGAAATAATCGAATGTATTGAAATCAAAAATTATCTGCCATCTGTATATCGTTATTTTGTAAATGTAAGCTTAGGTTATATGATTATCATAAAAAGGGCTTTGTTCCTGAGAGTCATTTTGTTTATGTTATGAAACAATAATCATTTTAATAAACATTCTTGATGCGCAAACAAAGGTTTTTCATAAAACTACCGCAAGAAATACCTAGCGTATAACATTGATAAATATGATGCCTAAAGTTTTTGTTTGTTGCCGTAACTATGGTGAGTTATAGTGATAGCTAAAACAAAAACATTTAGCCAACTATGTCCACATCTTTAATTTCTATTTTGACAATTGTGCTGACTTATTGAACACGTACTATAAGGTTAGACCTTTATACATGTATAACGATGTGTTGAATAACATTTATATAGTTGTAGATTTATGTGAATCTTCAATTCATTAGAATTGCATCGAAAACATTTTGTACCATAAAAAATCAAATATGTATTTTTATCTTCATGTCTCTACCGTATGATGAGGTCCACTTTAAAATAGTATGAACTGAACAAAGGTTATTTCGTGTCTGTTTAATTGTGGTTTCGCTAATTTGTCAAACACAGATTAACTTTAAATGACCCGTCGTTCGACCTTTGGCTTGACAAATTTGTTAAGGTGGATATGCCTTTGCATTTAAATAGATTTCAATTTGTGAAATACACGGGATGCACTACCAATAAAGGAAATATATGATGTGCTTGACTAAAATTTACAAGGTATTTATTCTATTTTAATACGGTTTTAAATGAACTAAAAAAACTAACAAATATGTAGAATATCGAGATATGGCATGCGTTTTTAATGCCTGTTTACATGATTTATCATCTAAACATTTTATCTGTCATGAATAAATAAGGAGATAATTAAATTCAAATATTGCTTTTGGGATTTTTACTTTACTTACCAACTTAACATATTACTTAAATTTAATTTAAACGTTTATTGCAATTAAGTAAATACATACTTATAGCAAATTATAAATGAAAGAAAACTACATGTAAACATGAAATTTTCGAGAAGCATAGTATAAAGATATATAAACAAATCGTATAATTAATATGTTTCATTACAGAAAGCATAATAAAAATAAAATGAACATAGAATTATATACATCTAAATAAATATACACTTCACAATTTATTTATTTATTCAGTTATTTATAATACAAATATTTGAATGGCATTAGTCTTAGAAGCGATCTTATTGTTAAAACCAAGTTATTTAACATAATTTCTGTATCACGTGTCCTGTTCACACTGTCTTACTAATTGATGTTTGCTTTTCTTAACCAATAACCCGCTGCAACCAAAGTAAGTCATGCAAGTCTGTTAGGTCTGACCAGACATTATTACACTTTGAGCAGGGATTTTTGTATGATTATTTGAAAACATATGGTTGAAGGAATATTTTTGCTGTTATTTGCAAGCTAACTATTGGGGCGTTAAGGAAATACAACAGAGCTTCTAAATAACCTTCCCTTTCCAAAACAATGAATTTTAGCCTGAAATTAAAAACAACTTATTACGGTATTGACTTTCTTTTTTTTCAGTTAAATGCATATAAAATGATATTGTCATACAAGTATATTGCAGGATTATTTATTTGGATTATTTTGAATTATCTTCCTTTAAGAGAGTAAACATAAAAGTTTTCCCCTAGGGTATTTTGTATACCATTGGCTGAGTAACTTTAAATCCCTCAAATAGATGATTTACATTACTAAACTATGAAACCTGGCTTCATTTTGGTTAAAGATTAATATAAGCCAAAAAAGGACTTATTATCTACAATGTTTATTGTCTTATTCAGTTTATTTTTACAGTCCCTCAAACTACTTTCCTCCTCTCTCAAATATCAAATGCTTCTCGGTACTCATCTTTAGGTATACCCCGTTACTCTGAATTTACTACTTCTGACAGGTCTTGGGCACGTGTTTAATTGTTTCTTCAGTTTACGAAATAACCAGAAGCCGCAAGGTGCTAGATCAAGACTAAAAGGGATAAAGAGTTTCAATCCGATTCTGTGCCAGGTACTAAGTTGAAAAAAGTCAAACAAAATACTTGAATCATTCTCTAAAAGCCACATCAATCCTTAGAAACGAATTTATTTTCCTTTCAATCAGTCTAATAATGTTAAAATAGAACATATAAGATACATGTCACCTGAAGAAAGTAGCGATGAAAGTGAAATTGTCATAAAAGTAGCAAATTTTGAACTTGAGAGTACATTTTGTATTTTGACCTCCAAACAAAATATCTTTATTAAACTGTATCACTATTCAAAAAGGACAGAATAAATAGATGGTTCAGGTAAATGACCAGTGAGTAACTTTTTTAGAAATGATAACAAAACACAAAATATGAAGAGCTTGTAGAAATGAAAATAAAATAATTATGTATAAATATAGATATATAACGCTTTTATCTGCTCTTAGATAAGTATGGGTAAGAGTTCGTATTAAGACGACCGTAGGGAGTCTTATCGAACTCTTACCCATATAAATCTATGTAATAAATTTGAATGTATCCTCACATTGCTACAGTGTTATCAGCCTTTTTAGAAACACCTGACCTGTCTAATTAAAATATGCCAATCACAATTTTCAATATCAGCACTGGTTTCTTCATGAAATAGCGGCTACACTAATTACTGCCGAGTAAGAGCCGATTTGCAGTTATTTTTTAATAACATAGCTATACGAATGATAAATATGTTACAGTCATGCAGTGGCTTCTAGGGACTTCAGTGCGTGCTGATACGTAATGTAAATCAAAAAGGACATCTTTCATAAAGAAGGCTTGGCCTTCTCATTGTACAGATGTTAACTAATACTTTTATAGTATGGTATTGACTTAAATCAAATGATGCATGCCTGCTGTGTGTAATATGTCAAGTCTTTCAGGTTTTAATGTACTTTAAAGGAACAGACATTTTCAAAAGCTGCAATTACAATGTGAAATAATAGTTTATACTTTCTTCTATTTAAACCATACAGGCCAGCTGATAAATATATTTTTATTCTCATACATTTATCTAAAATATATTTAAGTGACCGTTATAACTCAAATGTTAAAGTCATTGAAAAGGTATAAACGACTCTCTATAAAAGCAAACAGCAATGCAACTGTAACAGTGAAATGTCCATTCTTTCTATATATCTACTAAATGTTTACGTTAGTAAATATTCTTCCCTGTTGGGCAATTAAGAATGCATTCGTAATAAGAAGAAAGATATTATCAATCCCGAATAGCGTGTAGGTGTTTGATTTATTACACATGATGAAACAATCAGCCGGGAATACGAGAAGATAATACGAGTATATACGCATGAACTATTCTCTGGCATGGAGTTACCATTTAAGCTTTGACTGACCAGTAAGTTTCAATGATAATGCAATTACCCTTAACACGTTGAAATTCGTTAATGAGCTTGTCCAGCTTCCTATTTACGGCACGATCCCGTACTAGTTTTGTTGCTTTCAAAATGTCATCAACCCTAATATGAATAATTTTAAAACGGAGTCAAAAAAAGTCATTTACTTCAGTTTCCTTCATTGTTAATAAATATAGTATCTCCTAAGTTGTTCAAACGTAAGACGTGTTCTCGTATTTTATATGCAAATTTTGCATAAAAATCTCAGAAATGGGACAAATGCCTGTATTTGGAATACTATTATACTTTTAACTTATCAATGTTAAATTGTTTAATACATTTTTAAAAAGTTGTTGACGTTGATATTTAAGAAAGGGGTAACTCATCTAGACATTTCAATAAAAGGATTGAAAATTATCTAAGAAACTTGTGAGTACCTGAATTTATGAATAATTTGACATAAGTTATATTAAAACCACAGGCCTTCCCATGTATTAATGTCTACAAGGTACGTGCACAACATATGATTTTTCGTTTTGAGGATTGGTTATCTTTGGAAAAGGGGTGATCCCTCGGAAGAAACGAAAACGATAATATAATATGAAAATTGCAAACTCGGCTTGATTGAGTCTGTTCATAAGAGATAATGAAAAAGTGAACTACATCTCTCAGACCCTAGTACCAAAACGAGTGGACGCAAAAGGGAGCGTTAGAAATGCTGCACTCCCTATTATTGCCCATGAAGAGATTCAATATCCGAGTCTGCGATGATTTTCAATCCCTTGTCTTCATTGCTCTAGATGTATATACATTATGTATATTTATCTGATGTCTGTGCTAGCCCTGCTGGGCATAAATTATAACGGTGGCCTCAATTATAATCGCTTCAATGTATGTCCAGCGCTTAAATTATTTACTCCGTCATTGCTTTGGAGGGATATCATCTTCTAAATTCTTGTTCTCAAAAAAGCACGTGTCAAGTTATGTGTGGCAGCTGTAAAATATTTCATATTCACTTCAGTGTTATAGTACTTTTCTGTTTCTTTGTTTCTTCTTGATCATTGATTCCGATAAATTAAGCGCTTAAGATTCAATCAAGATTGAGCTGATGTTAGAGGGGGAGGGGGCATGATACCTTTTACCGTTATCACTACCATATACAAACAGACCGAATAGTGCACGCTTTCCTTGTTTTCTTTTGTCCCTATCTTTCAGTTTTTATACATGTAATATTTAATCTGTTTGATGCAAATTAAATGCCATTTTAAGAACTCGTCTGGCAATGCTTTTCATTAACAATTCCTCCCCCAAAAAAAGAAAAAGCCTCTTTGAAAGCTCATGCTCTGTAACGGTGTTTAATGCTATGTTCTCACCACCGTTCAGATCAACTCGATCGTCCCGATCACATTAATTCCCCGATGAAGCCCGACCAAGCTGGATTAAATGCACATTCACGACTCCTACACGACCTCAAGTCCACCCTTTACACGATGTGTTACGACTTCTTCTCGACCAAAACCCGACCAACATCCCGACTTCTTCTCGATCACCCAGACCTATACGCGAGTCATACACGATCTCTACTAGACTAACTGATCCTCTGCTCGATCGTTGCCAGATTTCCATTTGACCAGATCGGATAATGCTCGAGTAGAAGTCGAGATGATCGTGTACAGATCGGGTAAGAGATGTATACCCGACCAAACTAGATCGTTACACGATTTATTCTCGATCAACTAGATCTTCTACTCGATCACTATACGATCGCTTCTCGACCGCTTATCTACTCGATCGCTACTCGAATTTTTTTGACATGTCAAAAAAATTCGGGTAGGAAGCCCGAGCCATGCCGACCAAGGTAGACCGCTCCGACCACCCCCGATCACGCATGCAGACCGAGCTAGACCGGTACCCGATCGCTTGATCGTGCTTGATCGAGTTGATCTGATCGGCGGTGAGAACACAGCATTATAGAACTACATGGAACTTTCAACTATTGTTGAAATCTCAGTATACAGGCAGTTGTTAAGGATATTGGCAAGAAAGAGTTTTATATTTGCGTTCATTTTCAGGCTCTTATTAAGAACGAGCATATCTCATAAACCTTAACATAACTGGATGGAAGAGATTTAAAGTGGTCTATAGTGGTCTAGGGGTTGCGTTCATTGAACGCCGCCTTTCCTTGTTGATCTTGTTTACTGTATTCTATGGTGACAAAATTTTGAAGATATCTTGTGATAATTAATTATTGACTTATCAACAAAACTTTCATTTACAGATTGTTTAAATTCATCAATTGGTTCTTTTGACAAATATATATGCCACAGGGTGAGATAAATGTGCAACCCGACCGGGACTCAAATCCGGGACCCTAGGAATACCTTTCCGCGGCTCTACCGACTGAGCCCCCAGCCGCCTACATATCTTCTCTCCTAAATAGTGAACAGTTTTGAACAGTGACATACTCCCCCGCTATATAGAAATTCGTCCCCGAATTTATTAGGGTTACAGAGCAATGCTAATTTAACTCCGAAATATAGGCAGTCACGGTCCTCCGTTGGGTGCCAAATGTCACAGTTTGAGAAAAATGTGCAGTCTGACCGGGACTCGAACCTGGGACCCTCAGAATACCGTTCCTCAGCTCTAACGACTGAGCTATCCAACTGCCTACACATCTCCCTTAAATAGTGAACATTTCTGAATCGTGACATATATAATACTGTAGGGTTTTTTATGTTCCAACTGATGGTGTTTTGAAGATAAACTGACTATTTGATCTGGATTAACTATTATATCAAAGAACACACACATAATTTATGATACCATTTTAATATTAAGGACACCACAATTTAATAACAAGAAAAGAGTATTGCTTGGATCAATAAAGTTTAAAATGTATATTAAGTTAAAAGTAACACAAATGTTTGTTGCCAAATATTTTGTCAATTCTGCAGTTATTAATTTACTTAAAATTGGGGGAAAACTAAGTGAAGTATATTTTATAGAAATCGAAGGCAATATATATGACCGGATACGTAATTTTGAAGTCAAATATTAACTCGGGTTTGTTCATAAAATTGATATAAAAAAAAAACAAGTAAGAAATAATTCAAATATGTATTTTATTTTAGGAAAATTTCATCTTGTCGTGAAATATGACATATAATTATATTTTACTTTTTCATTTAAATACCTAATTGAAATTGATATAACTATACATGTTGCGTTTATGCCTTTTATAAGAAAGTGTCAATCAAAGGTTAACATACATTACGTTTGTAACAAAGGGAAAATAATCAACAGGTGTCAGTAAAGGGCATTATATTTAAACAAAATTATCAACTTTTCTTGAAAATAGAGCAAAAATAAATCCCTAAAGAAACCCCAAGCGGCAAAATTAAAAAAAAATTACAGGCAAGATTTTATTGAGACTGTTCATGAACAATACTTGTAAGTACAAGCGAAATGTAAATTCAAATTAATGATGATAAACAATGGCATGTTTCTGAATGCAGAACAATTTCAGACAATCAAAATAAAGCTGATATACTAGATTCTACATACGATTGCCAGTTATAGTAGGAAACCGTCGTTATAAATAACAGAGATATAATCAAGAATGAATGAGGAAAACACTATTGAAAATCTACATTTCTAACAGATTATATTTTCCAAATAGATAGAGACAAAATTAAGTAATGGTAATATTTTAATATCACAGCTCCCTGCTTCGCTATTCAAAACATTTACCGTAAGTCAATAAAAGACAGGTTGTCTCATAAACAGATACACCTTAATCTGTAACAATCAACAAAAGTAATTTTCAAGTTACTCAAGCAATATATTTTGTAACAAAATTACTTTAGACATTTAAAATCAATTTCGTTTATTTATTATAAAAGCCTTACAAAAGAATTGTACCCCATCTGTTGCTTGCAATCAACAACATATCAGTTTTGCAAAATGTTATAATTCTCAATCTGTGAAAATATGTCATTGCAAAAGAAGCAGAATTCCAATTTAATTTGATATAAATGACATTTCATGTCATCGGAAACAAAATTGAAATAGAAATATCACATGTAGTAGGAAAGACAATTTTAAAAAAGCAATATATTGCTTTGTTTGTTCAACAGCTATCAAAATTTGAATAATTACATCATATCAGTTTATGGATCAATTTTTAGCAAACCACCTGCCTTGTTCAACCATAAATAATATTTAAAGCAGCTGAAAATGGAACAAACCATTTATATTGTCAAATTTCATAATATTCGTGCGTCGTTGTTTTATTGAAACCTAAAACATCGGGTTTCTTTTTATTAAAATTCTATAAGCGGTAAAACATTTTTAGAAAGAAAATGAAAAATGATTCCTTTCAAATGAAAAATATAATTCAAAGGCAGTACAGCAGAAAGTTCTGAACTTTTCCATATAATCATTGACCCTCGTGTCGCCTTTCCGTCCGTCAGTCACCATCATCAACGAATCATTCAAATATCTCCTCTGAAATAATCATGCTTCCGGTCCATGGTGAAAGAAGTTGAAAATTAAATATTAAATCTTCATTTCCGAAAGTACAATGCCAAAAGTGTGTCTAATAGAGGAATTCTACCAAACATCACTTTCCAAAAATTCGAAACAAAAGTCATTTCTGAACATTTAAGCCTAATCAGATACTTCCCTGTATCGTTGTTAGGGAAACAATGTGCAAATAAAGATAAAAAATGCGAAACATGCGAATATGCCATTGCATAGTTTTATATTTGCATTCATTGTAAAACCTATCAAGTATGCAAGAAAACATAGATATGCAAGAGGGCAAGTGTAATACAGTCGTAATCTAGTTGTCTTTAAGATCAAGATACGACAGTGTTGCAATGATTAGTCGATATATTCAAATCATGAGATGCTGTCAAATTCTTACATAGATAATATGTTTAAACAACAGTCGAATTGTCCCGACTGATCTGATAAACACGGAATTATTCCGAACAAAAATGAGAATAAAATAAAAACCATTTTTCTTTTTTCAAAGATCAAAAAGGAAGTGAGAAAGTGTGTCATTCGATGAATGCATCCCCTAATAAATCCCGACAGGAACTGCATTCTAGTTCGCATCTGTAGACATCAATTAGAGATGGCATTCAGTGAGTAATTTCAGAATAAAAAATCAATCTGTTTTTTTTTATTTTTTTACTATGAATTACGTACATAAACTACTGGTACTTTCAACAAAATCATAATTGTCTCGCTATTATGAATATATTATCGTACAAAATCAACAATCTACAATTATGTTACTCTTATCTCAGGCCTCCGTCCAATATTCACTATTTAAGGCTGAATATTATAAAAAAGATGATATGCCTTTATACCTGTAAGTCCTTTTTGTAATCGCTCAAAAATGACATTTATTCATCATCATATTATATTGTTAATAGAAACGAAATATCATCAAGCCAGAAAAAAATCGTCTAGAATAATTTCAACTCAACAGGATAATAAATGAATGTCCACTAATCCTTATGACTATCGTTATGTATTGACAGAAACAATGAAGTTTTGTGTCTCAAACGAAATGCTATTATTAATTAAGATATTTAAAACAAACTATTCTCTTATTATCAATATAGCAGATAATGAAATGTTCTAGAATAAAATATTATTTTAACCATATAAATGTTCATATTAAATTACTTAGGACTTTAAATCAACACTATTTTTCAAGTAATTTTTTATAAAAATATCCAAATTATACTTTTTTTATTGTTTTTATCAATATTTAGAAAATGTGCCTATTGTAGACAATTCCATATTCTTTATATGGTGGCTAAACTTAATCAATTGAAATGATATTGTAAAAAACACATTGAATTTGAAAAAAAAATTTTATAATGATTCCATTCGTTGTTTTTTGTCGATTTTATATATTTATATAAGTGTTTGAGTAGCCAAAATGTTAGTTTAATAATTATCATGTGAGCCATGCCATCCCTTGCAGTCTAAAAAATCTTTTTTATCTAGGGTTCAGTGTAAGACAGTTAATCAATAGACACGTCTTCCTTTCAAAATAAGCAGATCAAATGAAATTCTAACAAAAATATTTTCTGTTTTTCTTTTATTTTTTGTAAAACGTATCTCAGAATTGTCGTTCACATTGAGGTAGATTGTGTCAGGTTGAACACTAATATATACGTATATGGTAGATTCTTGTAAATCAGTAACCAAGAAAATTTGTCAACTTGAAAAGGGTAAATTATTTAGACAAAATATGCAACACGACAACACTTATCATTAGTTTGTTCGTCTTTTAAACATTTAATTATACAGTAGAACTAGGACAGTCTTAACAATGTCTAACTATGTCTGCTTTGCCGTTAAAATGAAATATTCATGAAAGTACAAAGCAAGTTAGAAAGAAATGTTTTAAGTCTAAGCAACTGTTAACTTTAAAATTAAATCATCAGCCACATACTTACTGAATTAATGCTGAACCAGTCTCATTTGTCGTTTGTTTCTATGATTTCGGTATACATTTGTCAAAAGAGCTCCATGTACATGCTTGCACACGCGTTGCACTCTTGTTAGCTGTTTGCAATCCATTGATTATGATAAAGTTATTCTTTGTTGCAATAATAGCAAGTTAAATTTACGTTTTAAACGTTTGAATACAATTTATTACATTTTTACCAAATTTTATGATTAGGGTTTTCTTATTACTTTAAAGCACGATGCTTCCAGATTCATGCTAATTTTCATGAAAGTTTTGAAAATGTATTTAAAAGTAAAATATTGTGAAGTGAAAAAGAAAGTAATGTACACATTGCAAACGGGACATACAATCCACGTTAAATACCAAACAAAAGCGTAAGTAACGCAGTAGAATTATAGTGATCGTTACCGTTACAGTCATAAATCGCAAATAACATGTAAATCATTAATTAGAAATTAAATCTTTTTATTTTTCTTAAGATCTTAATATATATTTTTCTCAAGTCTTGAAATATTTTGGTTCATCTAAAGGCGTGCAGCTTTAAGTTCTGGCTCACTATCTGTCGTTTTATTTTGAATCCAGAATATATTGGAGCAGAGATAAAATGTATGTTTGTAGTTTATAACTAAACTGACATGAATCATCGGAATGCAGGGGGAAAATAAGTTTCCAAATGCAGATGCACATGTGCGAGGGTGTTTTAAAACGTACAAAACAAGTTTAACTTTCCTGCAAGACTTGATTAGGTCGCGCAGTAAAGGATATGAAGGTGTTTGTAAGTAGGCATTGGGGCAATTACCACAGAGTAACGCATGTTTAATGTAAAAATTAACCTAGTTTTTAATTTTAGAACCTAATTTGGAACATTGTATTATAATTATAATCTTAATTGGTATAATTCCGCTTTCAAAGAGGGATTTGAAATTATTCAAGATATTATGGTAACATACGACTTTATAAACTGAAATAGTCGACACAGAAACTTCGTTTGAGAAATACAATTAATTCAAGATTTCCGTCATAGCATTGGTCACTTAATTTGCTCATTAATTCGCTAATAAACTGATTTGCGTTCTGGATAGCAGACATGTTTATCTGCTTCTTTACAGAATTGTGCACTTGGACGATGTAGTATTAGGCATTTACATTACTGCAATGACAAAATGAATAGTTTAATAGTTTATTGTCTCATTCCAAGCATGTCATATATACAATACATCACAAAATTCAGTCATATTAAAATACATGTTGGACCAATCTCGATAGATTTATAGGAGACATTTAAAAACATGATGATACTAGTAAAATATATTCTATAACTAAAAACCAATTTACTTTATAACCAAGTTACATGTATATTTCCTTATTCCTTCATGAAAAATCAATATGCTTCAAAAATAATGCCCAGAATATTTGTGACAATACTACTGCAATTAACTTGTTATGTGAGTGAGGCCAAATAGTCACCATTTTCATCCAAAAGCGTAAGTTTAGTGCAGCATACATGTACCCAGCATTGCTGTATAATTATAATTATGCAGTAAAAGAGTAATGATGTTCCAAAATGAATGAGTATATCATGGAGTATAAGGTGGAGTATAAGGTGGGTAACCCAATAAGCACCTGACTGTGAAAGGTGTGTGACCTAATATATTCGAATAAGTACATGATTATGCTAAATGTGTGATCTGCCCTCCTTAGATGAAAGTATAATGAATAATATTAACAATAATTGGTTGGTTGAATATATTTGACTGTCTAGGGTGATCGCCGTACAGCATGATACATTTGTGTGCCAGTGTAGATAAAATTTGTAGGGTACAAACAAACTGCACTAAACTCAGCCTTAAAATCAACCATTTAGATCAAGCCCATACACAATATGTCTTAATATTCAATGTCGATACACTGTGGCAATGTACTGCTATACCATTGCCACAGTTAAATCTTCCTTCACAACCAAAATAAAACAAAAATATCTGTTTTACATCTTCAATTATAAAATATAAAACTAATTGCTGTTAAAAATTATGTACAATGTACACTACTATCGTTACATTTCTACTACTTTAATAACAGGATTTAAACATCCTATTTACACATAAACGAATTCCTTCTTTGTAGTATCTGAAAGCAGGTTTTTGCACTAACTCTTATTACATTAGTATTACTGAATATAACTTTTAATTTCTCATCACTATTCAGGTCGATAAAATTATTAACAGCAACTGCAGCTTGTTCAAAAAGTACATTTCTTAAATAACTGACATTCTAGTATTACATGAGTTTCATCCTCTACCACATGACAAAATGGACATAGACGTCTATCTACCTGGAGATTTTCAAATCTTCCGGTTTCTATACGAATTGGTGCCACACCACATCTAAATTTGCTAAAAGCTGATCTGTGGCTAACAGGCAAAATCATTGTACAAAAAGGCTCAACACAATATTTTTCTTTAAATATGACTGTACTTTATTCCGGCCTCTACCTGATGAGCCCGTAGGTGCATTAATTTTATCAAACCACTCTGTTTTAAACTTGGCAAGCATACGTTCTTCTACATCTTTAACAATATCATTCTTGGATATAGGCATGGATACATCATTATATATTGACAGGTCTAACTCATTCAACTGTTTACGTACCAAAAAAATACCAGTTTTTACATTTGACCGACTTACTGGAGGCCCAGAGCGCAATTCGCTTATTTATTCTTGTAGTATTGGTACATGAGAGACGGGCCCAAAAATTGAATAATGACTTCCATTGTCGTACATGTGGCGGCACCCATCCCATATCACCAGAAACAGCTGCTGTTGGTGTGTATTTCTCAACACCAAGAAAAAACCTCATTGCCCGATGTTGCACTGCTGCAATACAGGAATAATTTTTATGACCCCATATAGCAGCTCCTTAGGCAATAACCGGCCATACAACAGAGTCATATAATTTGGTAAAAACCTCATAAGGCAGACCACCAATAACTTTGCATTTGGCAATAAGTAGACCGAGGGCACGACTAGCGCTCTGAGCCACCATTTTAGCTGTTATACTAAAATCTAAATACTCGTTAATTAACAATCCCAGATATGTATATTTGTCAGAATAAGAAATAATATGTTCACCACATCTAAATTCATGTTCTGATCGTGTCATAGACTCTGTTCTGCACGACATTACATTTATCAGGATTAATACTCATGTCATTTCGACCACACCAGTCATTCAATGCATTTAACAATACTTGTAGAGCATCTTCACTATCTGCCAGAAGAACTATATCATCTGCATATAGTAAAATGCATATCTTTCCTTCTCCAATATTCACACCCACATTAAAAGACTTTAGATAGACAGCAAGGTCATTAACATATAAATTAAATAACAGAGGTGATAAAATACATCCTTGTTTAAACCACAATTAACATCAAACCAGTCCGTTTTATGACTATTTAGTCTAACACTTGCAGAAACTGTAGAGTACAATGATTTAATTGCAGTTAAAAAATTTCCATGTAACCCAACAGATATAAGTTTTGACCATAAAATATTCCTATTTATACAATCATACGCCTTGCGAAAATCTATAAAGCTGTAAAAGTTGATAGCTTACATTTCTTACGTGTATCTATAATATCTACTAGCGATGAGATCTGATCTATCGTACTTCTCTTCTGAAGCCATTCTGTTCATCGACAAGTACATTATTTTTCTCCACCCAATCATTTAATCTCATATTAATGATTCTACAATAAACTTTATATACAGACGATGCAAGTGATATACCTCTGTATGACAGTGGGTCTCTGCGGTCAAGGGTTGAAGACTTTGGGATGGGGTTAATAATACACTTCCCCCAAATTGACGGAACAATTCCATTATTAAAACACAAATTAAAAAATACATGAAGAAAATATATAGCAGTGTCATTTTTCAACACTTCAGCTGGAATATCATAAAATCCAGAGGCTTTACCATTCTTTGCTTGTAAAATAGCTTTCCTAACATCTAAAAGAGAAATCTGACCATTGAAAGAACAATTTTGATTACTATCTTCTGTTACAAAAACACTGTTTGCATCATTATTTATAATATTAACATGATTAAACAATGAGCTAAAATCCCTTCTCCACTTATCTAGAACATCTTGTATACAATAAGAAGTAGAACCGTCCTCTAACAAAACTTCTTCTGGTATTTTATTTTTACCACTATAACTAACACCAATCTTACCTATTGATTGCCAAAATTTATTCTGATCAACCTCACATTCCTGTAACAAGTCATTTTGTAAACTATACCAGTAAGTGCGCTTACATTTCTGCACTTCTTTGTCAAAACACTTACGACTATTTACATGAATAGCTTTTAACAAATTTCTATTATTCCTCTCTTTACAACTTAACCAATTTCGCTCTGCTATACACAACTTAGACCACAACTCAGTCAAATAGTTATTCCACCATGGTTTCTTAATTCTACATTTTCTAAAATTACTATTATTATTTCTTAAGGTTCTGTATGATATATTTGTATACATACTATCTTTCACAATATCACACCATTGCTTATACACACTGTCAATACTATTTTTATTTACAACATGAATATGTATGTATATTTTAGACATTGTTAAAGTATATGGGGTCACGACCCTGTTCCACCATATGACTACAGTACTTAATTTCTGGATGCAGACTTACAAATGATTCATATGAGCTTCGTGTATTCTTCACGATGATGCTAAATATAATAAAAGAATACCGAATTTAGACTTAAGATTAAACTTGATTTAGAGGAAGAAAGAAAATTTTGTTTACTCCCAATTTCCAAATTGAACATCACGGTATTCGTAATTTATAAATTTCATTTATATAATCTTATGTGACAAACTTGGTCGCACTGAAAACATCTCAAACTTTGCTACAAGCGCTTAAACATCTCATTTTACTACAAAAAGAATACACTATATGTTTTACAGTACGGAAGTATCTCTTTAAATAAAAAGTATAGAATCATAAGGTATGGTGTCTTTTCTGTTTCTTCACATAAAGTCTGTTGGTGTGTGCTCCTGACAGCACAAGAAACTGTTGCAAAAGTTCTGCACTAAAACATTTTCTGATATGCTATTCCAAAATATTCTTTTCAGCAAAAGCTTTAATGCAAAATAGTATAGGAACACATGCAAATATAAGCATGAGATTTATTTAGACAAAGAAAAAAGATTCGGTTGAATATCTTGAATGTTTCTTAGATTGAGTTCATATTTTGCTGATTCTTGAAAGATGTAAAATTCCTTTATACTTTCTTCTTATTAGCTTCATATCATTTTGTTATTTGACATGCTAAATCAAATTTATGATCAGTACTAAATGTGAGGTATGTTAAATGTGTCGACAAACTTACTTTCGCCATGAATTAAGTAAAACACTAGGAATTATTTGTTTTTCTTTTTATGTTCAATTGTGTTACCTGGCTTAAATTAAAAGGATTGTTTATGTTATTATTGTTGTTTTATTGTTGATGATGACGTTAACAAAGATGTTAAAGAACAGGAGGAGGTTGTTCAACTTCTTCTTTTCTTTTTTCTTCTCCTTTTTCATCTGCTTAGTTGATGCCACAAGGAATTTTTTATCTTTCCGGCCTCAGATACTGTCTGTGTTATAATTTATTACATATAATAAACATCTACATCTACAATCAGACTACTTTTTATGTTATCGTTTAAATGTAAATAAACATCTACATACTTGGGTAATACATAATATATTTTTTTCTAGACGTAAAATGGAAATAAATGATACGTCTCATGAACGATACTTCCTGGTCACGTCTGTTTAAAATTTATATCTATCATCTCTGTAAAGGGTTCTATCTCGGCTAAATGTGTTCCATAAAGACCCATAAAGCATGTCTAGCAGACATGTAACCATAAAACTGTATGCTTAGCTGGGATTTCCATAGATAAACTGTCCATGATTAATTAGATTTCTACTGAATAATTCGATAACTAAGCTTTATAATCCCTTTGATTATTTTCTGTGATTTCTGGCTCTCTACATGTTTGTTAAAAGAAAGTATCGCCGATGTTGAAAAAGAGACAAATTATCAACATTCTAGATTTACTGTATCTTTTTACAAAAGAACTTGGTTTGCATGATTGTTTAGGTAGTTGTGCAACTAAGTACGTTAGATAATTAATCATATTTGATCAGCAATAATAGAGTGTAAGAGTTAGAAATGATATGATTGTGTTCATAATATTCGTCACAGTCAATAAAAAGTAACTGCTTAAGAGACAAGGCATTAACAATTTTAATTATGGACATACAAAAAATGAGTTGAATTTTCATTATCTATAAGCGTTTTAAATTGCTTTTTAAAATTGCTTTCTAAAATTGAAAATCAATTTCATACCATGGGATTTTTTAATATTTTAATTATATGACTTACATTCTCATCACTTGTGTGTCTCTGGACAGGGCGAGGACAGGGCTGTCATAATTGCATCTTTTCTTCTGTGCGCTAAACCAAACTTTCACTTTCAACTTTCAATTAATTCGCCAAAAAATGAACTATTTGCACATTATTATATTCTTATTTTATTTGATATCAAATCAATGATTATATATTGAAATCACAGTGTTGTTTAATTAACAATTTACGAAAGAATATTCTTTTTGATGCATTTGTCTTCGGGGAAAAGAAATATTTAAAGCTATTGGTTTTGATTTTATCTTGTGGTTAAGAGAGCTAAAACTATTTAGGTTGTCTTTGACAGATGAGAATTTCTTGGAGATATCAGCCATGCTTGTCACATAGTAGATTGTCTCCACATAAATGGCTCCGAAAACTCATCAGGCCTCAGTAACAAAAAACTCGTTTAATACTGGAAATTATCTTTATCCCTTTAGAATCTGTGATTTATCTCCGATAATGATTTATTCGGGACATGATTTATCTGAATAAAGAGAAACGCAGTTCACTGATTATGTGTACCCCTCACAGTGAACATTTGCCGCTATTTGTTTAAGACTGAATATTTGGCAGCTATTGACCAAGCATGAAGTGACCAGAAATGCTACCTTTTGACTTTTGCTAAAGATTTTCTGAAAATGAATTCCTTGTTTTATGTGAGGTGTGAAATGCTGTGTTTGTTTAGCGCCTGACTAATAAATAGTCCGCAGATCGCTGTCTTCTACTTCAGTTAGCACCAAATCACATTGATATGAATAACGAGATTACTTTTTGTAGCGTATTTGCAAGTGTGTTGGTGGGTTTGTTTTATACGTTATGCATTGTATATATTGCCTTGCAAGCTTAAATCTCAAAAAGTACAATTTGAATTTCAATGCAGACGAAATGCAATGAAACAGATATAATGCAAAACTTTAATGCATTTTTCGCTAATAACATAAGCCCATTTGGTCTAATTCTAAAGGTTAATGTATAACCTGCTTTTATACAGGGTCTTTCAAATTTATTTGGATTGATTTAGATTTATCTGGAATGAAAAGAAACTATATGATTGAACATGTAAGATTATGTGTTCACTTGTAATAATATCAAAGTCGACAAATAAAGCATCAGTACCGATGACTGCCCACTCTTATACAACTATTGATGACCTCCCAACAAATAAAATGTGTGCTAAATAATAAAGTAAGTCTGGCATCGTACAGCTTTAATTACTCGTACATTAGGATGGTCAGGACGACCTCTTGAAAGATGTAAGACAAATTTTCTTCTGGTTAATTTCTTCTCTATTATTTTAACCAAAAGGAAGGCATAGACAGTAAATCATTATCTGCAGATAACAGAAAAAAACTATTAACTTCTTAGATAACAGGTATGTGGACAATTTTTACTTATTGAATGTTGGAGGAGATACATTTCATAGAGAAATGTCAGGACATAGTATTTAATTGCATAATAAAAAAAATAAATCTATTTAAATTCTATTTAAATTCTAAGAAGATATAAAAAGTGTACGACTCGAGGAAGATGGACGATGCTTTATGATAGCTATTAATACAGATATTAATAACTTCACAAAAGATTGTCATTGTAGCTTCATGTAACAAGTGGTACCAAAAGCATCTAATGATTACCATATATTCATTTTGAAGATATACTATCCTCATCCTTGAGTAAATTTTTTACCACAGAAATTTGTTTAAATCTATGTAATTCTTACCGAATATGTCCTATTTGAATAAAAGAATAAATAAATTATGTAATTGAAGCTTTGTTCCCTATTACAGGTCAAGTAAAATAGGTATTTTCTTAAAAGAACTATCAGTTTTTTTTAATATATTTATATTATAAGCACCTATAGTAGGTAGAATTTTAAACACAGCATATCTACGTTGTGCGAAGTTAAAACATGTTTATTTTATATTTATTTAAAAGATTTTACAAAGAGACTGTGTAGCAATTTTAATATTTTCAAATATGAAATTTGAGCATAGTATATCTTTAATAAAGTATATCTTTATATCTTTAATAAATACTAGTAAAATGGCAGCTGTTAAATTGTGTGTTCAATGTTGTTTTGTCTAATAACTAATCGTATTAATATAGTAAATATGTATCGCAGACAATTTTTGAAGGTAATCAATCCTTTTCCGCTTGTGTTTAACCTTTTTTTATTTCATTAGTCTTGTGGGATTTCTGATCATGAAATTGTGAAACAGATCTGACAAATTTTCACACAAACATGCGCCATTGTTTGCACATCTTGATTGCCTCATAACTAAACCATTGCAAAATTAGTTTGGGGTCATACGGGCCTAAAGCAATATAGCAGTTCAAATATTTGTAAACGAAACAATACAGAAATTCGGAAAAACACTCCTGATTGGTGAGACTGATTTATAGGGGATCAAATGGATTTGTCGAGAATATTGTTGAAGATTTTAGCTTCCTTAAATTTGGATTAAATCGCGGCTAAATCTGCGTAAATCAATTCCAATCGTGTTATCCTTTTGTTCTGTTCGAGGAATTAGGAACATTGTGTTATTAGAAATAGATTTCCATGTCAATTTTTCCATGAAATATTGCTGTCCTTTATTTTGATACAAACGCAGTATTAATACCTCTAACCAAAACAATAGTTCATTCTTGTATCTTAAAATTAATATACTTTGTTTACATGAAAGCTTCAGATAGGTTGCATAGTTAAGACATACGTTCAATAAAAAAAGTCCGATTACATTGAGAATTAGTATGCACTTTGTTTAAAAATGTTTAGGCGTAATCTCATGTCGATTATTTTCTTGGTTACTAAACATTAATGTCACATTTTTTAAGTTTTCAAAAAATGTACTATTTCGGTTACATGTACAAATGTACTCCCCTTCTCATCTTCGAAGAAGACAATACAGCAACAGAGTGTGAAAGCCGATGCATATTTACATTGATCTATATTGATGTATCATTTTAAAACACATACTTTATTGTGATGTAAATGGTTTAGGTTCTTATTATTCTCATGTAAATTATATTGTTTCTTATTGACTTTTAATATTGAACCCTTACCCAACCTGCTCAATCTGTGTTATGAAATTGCCTTGCTTTGAATTTTGGACATTCCATTTACGGGAGTGGTGCTGGACAGCCTGGCCTAAGGTTCCGGCAGGTTAAGGGTTATGAGTATTCTATATTGACAAATCAATAGCATATGTCTAGAAAACGTAAGGATATGCTGTAGATTACCGATGGTGATTTGTAACACACTTTTTTTTCAAAAAGATTTACATAAAGAAAATTTGAATAAATAAAGAGAAACCGTCATTTCGCGATTGTTTTTATTTAAAGTCTTCTTTGTTTTGGTCAGTTTTTGTCAGTCTAACAACAATGCTTGGAATGTAAGATGATTTCATTCCAGAATATTCATCCAATTAGAAACAGGTTATGGGTTTTTGATGAACATTTTTTCATTTTTTTGTTATCTTTAAAACAGATCTTCCTTCCGTTAAGAATCCAGGGAATTAACTTTATTGTGTTATTAAAATTTTAGCGATTTCAAAGAATAATTGCTTTTGAAAAGCATTCAAATGCAGAAACTATTTTTCATATGTTAGTAGAATGTTCTAATGACAAATAAGCGTGTTTGAGTTATAAACATTACGTAAGAGTGTAGGTCAATATAATGTTGTTTAGGGGATTATATATATTATATACATACTGAATATAATATCTGTAGATATTAACACTGTTCACTTTTAAAAGCCTTTACCAGTTGCTTTGTTATCATTGAAGGAGCTCCTCTGATGTCAAAAAGTCTAAAAACATTAAAATTAAAAAGTGTACAAAGATAAACTGGAGCACTTATCATTTTTATGCCATTCTAAGCCTAATTTGAGTTAAAATCGTTCAAATTGGTCATTTTGCAAATTGAAAATGTTTTTTTTAGAAAACGGAGCAAGTGAATGATACACAATTTATTGGTCCCCACCTAAATCAAATGGTATAAAATCGAGAAAAAATATCGGGAAATTGTATTGGAGTCCATTTAAAACGCCATCTGATATTCCTATGAAGCAATGGTTGTTCTATGCACAATCCTCGAAGTGAAACACACTAAAGAGTGCATGTTTCTAATTGTAACAGTTAATTTTATGTGTTAATATAATCAAATGATCACTGGCCCACTTCCCTTCCAAAACAATTTACATTTCTTCTCAAGAATTTCATACGATTGTGTGCCTTAGGGGTACCACTGCTTCATGTTACAAATGGTCAGTTATATGATAGAAAATTGATTTCTTCTCATCACCTAAATGCCCTGGTTCTCTCATCTCTCCAATTCTTATGCAGATAAAAAAGATGTAATATTTTCCTTCTTAATGAAATAATTTTTTTATTACAAAGTCATCACTCAAGGCAAGAAGTGTCCGTTAATTGAAATCATGACCACTAGGAAAGAATGCCTTTGTTCTCACTGTTCAATAATTTGTAATTTATGGTGAACGGGAATAGCCAATGGCACAAGTTGACTCGTCGATTATTGGGGTGACAGTGTATGATAAATCACACGACGATTATTATTAACATCATACAAATTACGGGCTTTCTTTCGCCCAGAAAAGATCAGATTAAGATGGCGGCGCTTTTCGCTGATTGTATTCATTTTTTCCGTACTCAGAAGAAATGGAAAACCACTAAATCAAGGTTTTATAGTCACTGTAAAATGAAATATGGGATTTATTTTGCCTTGTCTCATAACTTGATAAAAAAACCTCACTCTATTCAGCAGATTTTCAGCTCTTTGATATTAAAATGCATTTTTTAAATCATTGAATTCCAAATTGGTTTCGTGATTTACAGAATTTTCTACAGACAATATTGTTTACTAAATATAATGCAATGTCTTTAAAAAAGAGTGATGTGGTAATGTGTAGGTTCAATCCAAGAAAAAGGTCTTATCATTAAAATATTACTGTTACGTTTTCAAATATGGGCGTTTTAGTGTTTTATGCATATTGAGTACGATAATGCATATGTATGTTTCATTTTAACAGTGCAATCTATGATCTTGCATTTTTCTTAGAATTTCAAATCAAGGAATTATTTTGTGGCTGTATCAATACGGTATATAATTTACATAATTACTGGAAAATTGCGTTTTGAATAGCAATGCAAACACTGTCGTAAAATAATGATAATGAAAAAAAAAAAAAACAACAACAAGAAACAACACTGCTGTTGGCAGATCTTGATATTTAAATATGAATTTAACTTTCCGACAGGTCGATATATGACTTTTTCCGCGTCAGTGTTGTTGAGTTTTTCTGGTTCTCTCATGAACAGATTTAGTGAACCGAGTTTAAAACTTTCATTTTCTGCTCTCGATAAATCTCATATATTCTATATTTTTCTAGTTCATTTTTTGTATAACATTCTTTTTATCTATATTAACTACTATGACGATATTACCATAATTATTTTTGGTTGAGTATATTGCTGTTGTAATGAAATAGTTTTTTTGTTTTGTTTTTTTAGGTCCCCTTTTGCAGTACTGCAGTTTAAAACTAGAACTGTGTCCAAAGGACACGGATGCCCCCACTGACAACATATATATGGTATATAGTGAAAAAATCAACAACGGGCCATAATTCTGTTAAATTTGGTGGCAGCAAAAATTCCTTCCTTTAATACCATCTACACATTAAGGTTGTTCATCCCTGGAAGTTTAAGCAAAATCTACCATCCGGTTTAAGAGGAGTTGCGTTAACAAAATTTCTATATGGTATATAGTGAAAAAATCAACAAAGGGCCATAATTCTGTTAAATTTGGTCGCAGCAAAAATTCCTTCCTTTACTACCATTTACACATTAAGGTTGTTCATCCCTGAAAGTTTAAGCAAAATCTGCCATCCAGTTTAAGAGGAGTTGCCTTCACAAAATTTCTATATGGTATATAGTGAAAAAATCAACAAAGGGCCATAATTCTGTTAAATTTGGTCGCAGCAAAAATTCCTTCCTTTACTACCATCTACACATTAAG
Source organism: Ruditapes philippinarum (assembly GCF_026571515.1). Classification (NCBI taxonomy): domain Eukaryota; kingdom Metazoa; phylum Mollusca; class Bivalvia; order Venerida; family Veneridae; genus Ruditapes; species Ruditapes philippinarum. The sequence goes on from NW_026856551.1 coordinate 84,492, forward strand.
GTTGTTCATCCCTGGAAGTTTAAGCAAAATCTGCCATCTGGTTTAAGAGGAGTTGCGTTCACAAAATTTCTACATAGTATATAGTGAAAAAATCAACAAAGGGCCATAATTTTGTTAAATTTGGTCGCAGCGAAAATTCCTTCCTTCACTGCCATCTACATATTAAGGTTGTTCATCCCTATAAGTTTAAGCAAAGTCTGCCATCCGGTTTAAGAGGATTTGCGTTCACAAAATTTCTATATGGTATATAGTGAAAAAATCAACAAAGGGCCATAATTCTGTTAAATTTGGTCGCAGCAAAAATTCCTTCCTTTAATACCATCTACACATTAAGGTTGTTCATCCCTGAAAGTTGAAGCAAAATCTGCCATCCAGTTTAAGAGGAGTTGCGTTCACAAAATTTCTATATGGTATATAGTGAAAAAATCAACAAAGGGCCATAATTCTGTTAAATTTGGTCGCAGCAAAAATTCCTTCCTTTACTACCATCTACACATTAAGGTTGTTCATCCCTGGAAGTTTAAGCAAAATCTGCCATCTGGTTTAAGAGGAGTTGCTTTCACAAAATTTCTACATAGTATATAGTGATAAAATCAACAAAGGGCCATAAATCTGTTAAATTTGGTCCCAGCGTAACCTTCCTTTACTACCATCTACATATTAAGGTTGTTCATCCCTGAAAGTTTAAGCAAAATCTGCCATCCGGTTTAAGAGGAGTTGCGTTCACAAGATTTCGGGACGTACGGACAGACGGACGGACGGACAGACGGACGGCGTGACGGACGGACGGACGGACAAGTGCAATGCTATATGCTCCCACTCTGTGGGGGCATAAAAAATGACTAATTAATCAAATGTTCGTTCAACTTTGGCGGTTATTTCACGATTTTCTTAACACGAGATATTAATTACCAGATAATGTGTGCCTGTATGGAGTGATTATCACAGCGTGTAAAGATTATACCGGACTCCCCACTGGGCATGCATGACTATCAATATCAAGGGCTTGAAGGGTCAGATACGGGTTGTCCAGGTCAAATATCAACATTCATAATTAGTGGCTAATGGCCAAAAATTTGTCGACTCTTCTGGTAAAGATCCTTGTATAGGGGTAGTGTTATTGTCCGTTGTTGTTTTCATTAAAACCAATTAGTCTCGGACTTCCATGAACCAGAAGTTCACTTATAATTTTGCAGACTGTTGGAATTGGGGTATGTCCTATTTGGAAGTGACAAAATCGTGAGCTTGAACTAGTGAGTAAATGTGTTTTCTTTGTTTAATTTTCTCGAGTATTAATGAAGATTAATGATATTGTTGAAATGTTAATGGTTAGGAATTCTTCCAACTAATTATACTGGTTCCTGCCAAATGTATTCACTAATAGACAAATGTCACCTTTAAATACATGGTTTTCTACGTGCCTCGTTTCTTCGTTTTCTTTAGTGTTAGGAAACTATTATTACTTAAAAGTGCAAGGATTTCAGTATTTGCTGTAGATTTTCATTTTTTCTAGTTTCTGGTTTGAATTGTGTATTTTTTTTTATAAATGTAAGATATTTAAAGCTCTAATTTCCAAACCAAACAATTTAATTTCTTTATTCAAAAATATTGATTTTTTTTAACCATAAAATAATAATCTTTATGGTAATGTTAATATTTTAGAGATAAAACTCTTAATAAAAATAATTGGTAATTTATGGCATAAAAAGTGTGTTTTGATTGGTTTATTTGAAACAGGTGATGTATTATCATAATTTATAATCACAGCTTATCTCAATAAATCCTCTCTTTTTTAATTTTAATCTTCACATTTAGAGTAGTATAAAGTGTGATATAGATTCCAATCTTGTTGCCTCATGGCCAGAAAAGCATTTATTTTGAAGTGCTAACAATTAAAACAAAGTAAAGACTTGTATTCAAGATAATAAAATGTGCATTTTGTATTGTGGTTGCCATTCAATCATAAACTGTCTGACAGGAACTTCAATTTTTTTTTTCTATAGAGTACATTCTGACTTGGTGGGGGCCAAAACGAGGAATGGAACTCAGTTTCTTTTTGCATAATAGCATGGGTCACATTTTGCCTTGATTATTTTTTCTATATGTCCTTATTTTAGCCTAAAATAAGATAATAATATACAGTTGTTTCAAAGTAAAACAGTCCAAGTAATAGCTTCAATTTAATTACCAACAGCTTCATAGTTTATTGTCAGGTCTTGCAAATTTAACATGCACAGCCACATGTCTTGATGTCATATCTGCAATTTATAAACTTGTGATATAAAACACACATTTTGTAAGATTGAACAGAAATGCAGTCATAAAAGAAACATAAAAAAACACACATGACAGAAGTTTGGTGTAAGCTGTTTTTTATCCTTTGGTAATTTAGAAGTAATGAATCTTGGATGAGAGTAATATTTCTTTTTTGAATTCACTGAATTGTTAATACTGTGTGTAAGCTATTACCATGATTCTTTTTCTAAAGATTTGATTGAATATTAAGCTTCTACATAACCAGATTAACATCAAAGTTATGCTTTCCTCATTAAGTGTAATATCCTGATTACCCTTACCATTTATCTTTATTTAGGCCACTGAAAAAGAATGTTTGTTTCTTGTTTACTTTGGAAAATAAAAAAGAAGTATGGCATAAGGGGGTCAGTCTTGGTTTTTTTCAATTTTTGTAAAAATTGGTTATACAATTCGCCCCATTAAAGCAAAAAGGTACCAAGTGACATTTTCATGTTTTCGAGAAAATCGCGTTTAAAGGTTTGAAGTTCCATATCAAATCAGGTTTTTACAACATGGCAAATAAACTTAACATATATTTAGATAATGTTTGAATGTACATGCTCAAAAAGTTGGAAAGCTTATATATTACTAATTAGTGATAATTATTCAATTAAAGGAAATGGTTCCTTTTTGCACTTATAAATATTTTGACCGACACATGCAAAAAGGTACCATATGATCGCTTGGCCCCTTTTTGCATTGTATGATTTTTAACATTTGCTGTCGAATATATCAAAAAAGGTACCATATGGCAGTTGGTACCTTTTTGTCCCGACAATATTAACAACAAGAGCTGTCCGTAAGACAGTGCGCTCGACTTTTTTATTGCTTGCCAATAAAAAAAGTTTTTGCAGTAAAAGGCAATACAAGAATCTCTGTATTTTTAAAGTGAACAATGGCCATGAGCATTAAGATATTTAGTGAAGAATTATTTTATTATGACATAATTTATGGTAAAGTGAACAAGTGGATAGGAATGAATTTTTTTAGATTTTTTAAGTTTTTTAGTGCTTGCCTATAATACAAAACATTGACAGTTAAGGGCCATAATTCAAATAAAATCTTTGACAGAATTACCTTCTCCTGGACATGTTTGGGAATCATGATTGTAAACAAGTATTCCAACTTTCAAATTAATATCTCAAACAGTTCAGTCAAAAAGTGGACTGGTACTAAAAACTTAACCAAGATTCTAAGTCGATTAAAAGGCCTTAATTTTTAAAACAAATCCTTGACAGAGTTACCTTCTCTTGCGTACAGATGGGGGTAATGATGTGAAATAGCATTAAAAGTTTCAAAGCAATATCTCAAAGGGTTAAGGCAATAAGTGGATTTTACCCATATTCAATGTATTTTCTAAGTCAAAAAGGGGCATAATTCTGTCAAAAACCTTGACAGAGTTATGTCCTCTTGTCTGTTGATGAAGGTCGTGATGGTAAACAAGTATGGTCAGTTTCAAAGCAATACCTCCAATGGTTTTGAAATAAAGTGAGGTGGTACAAAAAACTTAACCAAGCTCAATACACTTTCTAAGTCAAAAAAGGGCCATAATTCTGTCAAAAACCTTGACAGAGTTATGTACTCTTGTCTGTAGATGGAGGTTATGATGGTGAACAAGTATGGTAAGTTTCAAAGCCATACTTGTAATACTTCTGAAATAAAGTGGGGTGGTACGAAAAACTTAACCAAGGTGTGACGCCAACGCCGACGCCGACGCCGACGCCGGGGCGAGTAGGATAGCTCCCCTTTTCATAGAAAAGTCGAGCTAAAAAGCATCATTTGGTTACAATTTTATTCTACAATGAAACATTTAATAATATGAAATTCTTGTGTTTTCAGTAAATGTCTGATACAACTATCACACCGCATGTTTTGAAAGTCTTCCTCTGTGATCAATCTCAATGCCTATGTCAAAATCTCTTACATTGTTAGTCAAAATCAGAATCATTCTCATCCGATTCCATTGTGACATAATCCTTTTCTTTCCTTTATGTTAGTTAAGTGGCATTATAATTATGGAACTCTTTTTGGATAATTTTCTTTGCAAACAAAGTAACCAAGTCATTTTTCTTTTGAATAGAAACTGGAGGTTTGGTATCATAACTTCATATATTGTTCACTATTTGTCCACTAATACTTTATGATTCTGTATTCTGAACTTCTATTTCCATAAAATCTTCAGCATTGAAGCTCTAATTTACAAAAACTGACTATGGGCTTTCCTTTGGTACCTGTATCCATTTCACTTGTAGCCAGTTTACTCTTTGTCCGTCAATGGATGTTTTGAGTCTCAGACACTGTTTTTTAATGAAGTATTTGAAATCAAAAACATGGTTATATTTCATTGGCACAGCAATGTATGGCTGTGATTTTCTGGCCAGTGATATAAGAGAACACAACTGAATGATACATAATGATACAGGAATTATTTTCTTTGCCCCTTCAAGAGTCAAGTTGTCACTCCATCTGTGAGTGACCCGATACAAGAAATTTGTGATCAATCTTAAACTTGGAACTTGTGATATAAAAAAGAAGAGACGCAGCTATGAATCTGTTTTGTCCCCCGTATGAATCTGAAAAATATATGACTTATTTGATGAAACCACTTTGGCAAGTAGAAAAGGGGTTTTTATTAAGCAGGATGCTATTTCACCTCTCTATACATGACTGCAACATTTTTGTCTCATTAGGAATATACTGTCAAGTTGTGTACCAACAGAGTTTTCTTGAATAGTTAAGCACACGCACTAATGAGCAAGGGGTTGTTACAATGGCCTTGAGATCAAAACATGCAACATAAATGCATGGTTCACCTTTTGCTCCAACTTTATTTTAAATATTTTCTTCTTGTGAATTTTCTTTCTGTTTTTGATGTTCAATATATTGTTCCTTGATCGTGCCATCTAGTGTGTCTACTGCCTTCCTATATGTATGTTGCTTAACAGGTTTTATTTCCTTCTTTTCACTTTCAATTATTTAAAGTTTCCACATCTTTTTAATGTTTAAGTCATAGTCATGAGATAGGTATTGTTTCTTTCAGTTTTTTTCTTGTATAATGAGATTTCATTTTAGGAAATTACTCTTTATGCTGTTTCACCAATTTAACTATATCATAATCTAGTTTATTTGCAGATGCACTTCCTTCATGTTTCCTTCCACATAAACCCCTGTTCTTGTTTGGCAAGAGTACAGCAATACTTTTTTCTTTTTTACGTCACATTTTTGTGAAAGAAGTCATTCAACACTATCCATACACTTCACACCTGTTATATTCCTCAATTTAAAACAGAAAACCAATACTCTGGGGTTTATTGTTATATTTGATGTCCCCTTAGCACATCTAGATTGTGTATTCATTAAAAAGCTAAAAGGTACCAGCAAACAATTTAATATATAAAATCTTAATGGTCGTAAATTCTTTTGTGTAGAAAAGGGACCATGTGCACATGGTTCCTTTTTGCATTAAAAAAATCTTAAACTTAATAAAGTCATACAAAATGGCAATAAGGTTTACTATGTGACGCTTGGTACCTTTTTGCTCAAACTGATATGCATATGGTCCTTTTTGCATTACTAAATGGGAAAATAATTGACATTGGGTACCTTTTTACATAAACCTTATATGTCTGTAAATAAACATGATACTACAGGAGATATTTCTACAGATTAAAGATAACATTAAAAAAAAAAATGAAAAAATGTTAAAAAAGTCATTTTTGGGCCAAAATGTCGCTTGGTACCTTTTTGCTTTAATGGGGGCGAATTATAATTTTTTAGTCTGCTGAAAAAATTAAACCTTGACATTTAATAATATATGTTTTTTACTAAAAGGTGGAACAGAGATCATCTTCAGAAAAAGCCTGACTTAGTGCATGATTGAATGTATTATCACCAGTTTTTAGATATTGCCTGGATGAACACCAGACATTAGTGGCTCCCCTCTATCAATACTCCATTATATAAATAATGAATTCAGTTGTTTGAATAAGCCTGGTTGTTTTCTTCTAAGGTCTGAAATAAATAAAAATTTTAAAAAACCAAATAATGCCCCTGAAATTTTTAATTAAATAGTTAAAAACTGTTTATTTTCTTTATAGAAAAAATGTGAAAAGCTCTTCCCCTTTTTTCATATCTAAATGAATATTTTTTCTTTAACTATGAAAAAATTTTGTTTTTTTTAAATTAAACCCACACTTGAAAGTTATGGTGTTTTTTTTCAAAAATAAGTTTAAACATGTTTTGGCAAACATTTCATAAAGTATTTGGGGAAAACAATCCCAAATTAACCCCAATTTTGGGGGGTTTTAAATGAAGCTTGTAAACAAAAATTTTTGTAAAAACTTTTTTAAATGATAGTTTTTAATCAAACAGTTTTTGGTTTTTCTTTTCCCATAAAGGGTTTCCCTAACAAAAGGTCGTGGTCTCCCCCAAAGAGGCCCCAGCCTCATATCCTGAATAGCTTTTTACTTTTGATCTCCTTGCCCAATAAACCTGTTACCAACTAAAAATGAATCAGAGGAATTTCAAATCATTTTTCATTTAAATGTGAAACTTAAAAGGCATTTAGATAATTTTATAAAGACATAATATCACTGTCCTTTCAAGTAATATATAAAATAAAAATCGTTTATTTTTTTAATTACAACACAGCTTCAAGAGGTCTTGAAAAGTTTTGTTTTTGTGTTTTTTTTATATGAGTATAAAACGCTTTAAAAGTGCTTAAATTATTTTCAGATATAAATCAAAATCTATGACCTTAAATGTGAAATTTTAAAATAATTTGATTTTGTTTCTTCAAAATTGAGCGCAAATTTACAAATTTCAAAAATAGAAAATACTTTCCCAAAACATTTTAACCTTTTTTAAGCGTAATATCCCTACTTGGGCATTTGTAATAACATTGTTACATAAATGGTTACCAAAAAAGCAATTTGGGAAAAGAAAAAGAAAGACACTTTAAATGAAGGTGTTATAAGTCAAATTGGTTCCCTTTTAACAAAGTAATGATTTTTTACCCAAAAAGAAAAATATGCAAAGTATTTTTTAATTTTCCCCTTTTTTATTTCTTTTTAATTTTTTTTAAAGGGGAAAAATGAGGATTAAACAAAGAGTTTTTTTTTTCTTGTTTGTAAATTTTTCCCCTTTTGGGTCCAATTTTTTTTCTTTTAAAAACCTTTAAAATTACAGTTTAAAGATAATTTGATTTTTTCCCTAGACAATCAATCGCCAAACCCAAGTTTTAAAGGTGGGTTTTTTTTTCCTCTTTTGGGTTTTAATTTTTTTAAACCAAAAAGCCCAAAAAATTTCACAGTGTTTTTAAAAAAATAAGAAAGATCAACTTTTTTTTAAATGTTATGTTGAAAATAATCCAAAACTTGGGGACTTTTTTTGGGAAAGCTTTGATAAAAAGGGGTAGATGTATAAAGGAAATTCATAAATATTATTTTAATTTTTTAAATTTTTTTCAAAATTACTTTCAAAAAATTTAAAACAAAAACTTTTTTTTTAAGGGATTAGAGGGTTTGGATTTATTTATAGCAATTAATAAAAAAACTGTAAGCCAGGCAACCAGTACAAAAGGGTTTCTAGCCCAGATTTAAGATTTGCTTCATGGGATATCTGCGGGCTATCTAGACAACATTAAAAGGTTTGGGAAGAAAAAAAAACAAGATAAACACCATAATCTGCTATTTTCTTTGGGTTTTATCTGTGCCCAAAAATCTCCCTTTTTCTCGTCATTAATCTTCCCGCACGTGAAAGTAACACTGTTTTGGGTGGGATATGTTTAAAAATTGGGGGTAATTTGGGGGGTGGGAAAAAACAATAAGGGGGTTTCCCCCCAAGTACTAACATCTTTTCCCCAGCCAAACTGCTCCCTCTCTACCCCACCCGCTTATAAAAAGGGGCACTGATTTAGGGGGTTTTTAGATTTCTCCCCCTCTAAGTAAATCTTGGGGTTTTTTTTAAAATGATTTGTGTCGGAAGACAGCTTATTGGAAAAAAGATGGAAAAATTAAAAATTTTTAAAAAAAGCATTCAAAGATAATATTTTCCCAAAATTTTTTTATTTTTTTTGCCCCAATATGTTAAAGTAAGATTTAGGTTTTTTTTTTTGTAACTTTTTTAAAGTAAGGTTAATGAGTTTTTTTTCAATGGGAAATTTTTAGATGGTTAGGTGCTAGACTAAACTTTGCTTTTAAAATAAAAAAACCCGGGGTTCTTCATAAATTTTCTTGGTTTTCTTAAAAAAAGTTTTATTTTTTACATTTTCCCTTTTTAAAAATTTTTTTAGTTTATTTTTTAAAATTTATATAGGGGGACTGTCTTAAACCCAAATTTTTGGGAAAAGCCTAAAAAAAAATTTAACAACAAAGGAAGAAATTAAAGATTTAAATGTTTTTACAAAAATTTGAAACTGAAATTTAAAAATTTTTTTTTGTATAAATAAATATAGTGGGAAAAATTTATCATTATTTTTTATGGGGGTTAAGGACAGATTAAAAAAGCTGGGGTTTTTTCAAAAACCAAATGGTGTGAGCAATGGGTCATGAATTTTTTGGGTTTTTGAAAGTAATTAAACATTCAACCCTTTAAAGTTAAATTTAAGGGGGGTTTAAATCATGGCCAATTCTGGTAATTGGGGGGGGTCAGTTGTTCTTGGGGGCATGCATAATGGAATTTTCTCTACCATGCTAATTAATTATCAGCTGTTTTTATTTACAATACAAGCATTCCTGAGAGAAGAAAGTCAATCTGCCTCTATTGTTAAACTGAAATGCCTGTTAAAATAGCTTGAAAGTTTAACTTTATGACCTGAACCATGTCTAATTGTGACTAATATGTTAAAACCAAGTTAAACAAAGCAAACAACAAGCAATATTATAATATCAGATTTCTGGAAAAGGAATTATAATGGAAAATGCATTGAAATTGATTCAAACCCATGCACCTATTACAAAATACAAAACAATATGTTTTGAAATTTAATTGATATGCCACTGATGAAAAATAGATAATGGAAATTGACAATGTATCTGATGGTGTAACTGAAACACAACTTTCAATTGAAATGTTTATTGTATAAGGCCCAGCTTTATTTAAAAGTCTTCTTATATTTCTAATTAATTTTAATAATTTATGTATTTTCAGCAGGAGATTGATGTTATTCTTTAACTGTTTATAAGATATATTCAGAATGCCTCCAGATTCAAGCTCATTTTCATGAAAAATATTAAAATGTATTAAAAAGTAAAGTATTGTCAAGTGAACAAAGAAAGTAATTTACGTTTGAAATCTACAAAAATTTCCAAAAATAGGTTGGAATATGCAAAAATGGCCGTTAGTCACGCAGTAGAAGTATGGTTATAAATACTGCAAATTCAGTCATTAATTGCAATTACAACATGTAAAGTATTTCTTTAATTGTGAATATTCTTATTTTTCTTAAAATCTTAGTCATTTTTTTTCAAGGTTGTTTTTGGAAATTTTTTGGGTAATCTGGAGGGAAATTTAGCATTAACTAAATTAAAATTTTTATTAATCAAAGGGAAATTTTTTTTGACATTTGGCCCTTTTTTCTTCAAAAACAGTTTGGGAGTGAGCTAATAAAATTTGCAAATTTTGATTTTAAACATTTTTGCTAGTTGATACACATCCCGTTCACCCGCTGAAAAACTTGGGTTTTTTCAGGCCCTGTGGGTTATTTTTTTAAAATTTGGCCCTATGTTGTGCAAATTTTTTGGGCAAAACAAAAAGAAATTTTCCAAAATTTCAAACTGTAAATGAATTTTGTGAATAGCCCCATATACCTATATAAACCTATATATAAATCTAAGTCAGTCTAAAGATGATTTTGAATACTACATTCTTATAACATATCTAGAGCCTTTTGTAAGTATAAGGACTTCAACATTCCTGCTTCAGGATTCCAACCTGAAGCAAAAAAAGACAAAATTTGATAAACCCGTGACCTTAAAACCCTTCAGCCCCTGGAGCCCCCTACAGATTTTTCAAAAAATGTTCTCATAGCAAACCCTCTTGATTTCTTTTGTCTAAAGAAATAAACAGAAGGGGTCAAAAATGTATAAAAATTTTTTTTTTCCCGTTCTCATTTAATAATTTAAAAACCCCACCATTTTTTTTAGACTTAAAAATTTCCAAAAATTCATTTAAAAAAATCTAGAGTTTTTTTTCTGAAGCCCGAAAAATTTTTGGTTTTGGTAGACTTTTAAAAGAAAATTATTTTTCCCCATTGGTTTTAATAAATTTTGTCCGATTTCCTCCTGGGCCCTGATAGTAAAGTCTTAGTCAATCCATGGTAATCCCTGTAATTTTTGCCACTTGACTGAAGAGGGATTAGTGATGGGGGATTACATGCCCTTGACATCAGTCCTGAATAAGATGTATTTAATTAAGATTGGGAATACTGTAAGGTTCTTGCTACAGTAGTCTAAGGTCCTTGGGGTACTGCTAAACAGTTGGTGATACATGTATGAAGAACATCTCTGATAGTAATTTCATGGTTTATATGATTGTCATTTTGTGTTGTTGCTGCTATCATTTCTTCTAAGAATAAGGTCATTTACTGTTAAAGAATTTTCTGGAAAAAAAAAGAAACATAATTATAGAAGGAATCCAGATGATATTTCCAATGATGAAATTAGACATACTGTGTCACTTTATATATGTATAATTCCTAACTCTTATTTTCATAAAATTTTAGAGGCATATGAGTTCTAATTAATATGATAAAACAATCATTTTTAGCTCGACTATACGAAGTATATGGAGAGCTGTCCTACTCGCCCCGGCGTCGGCGTCCGCGTCCGTGTCCAGATTTTAGATTAAAGTTTTGGTGCAGTAAAATATTTTTCACTATAACTTTGTCATTTCTTAAGGTATCAACTTCAAACTTCAAATATATGTTCCTTATCATCAACCACATCTTATGTGACAAGGTTCATAACTCTAGCACCAATATTTTTAGATTTATCTCCCCTTGAACTTAGAATTTTCCTTAAAAAATACTATTTTTTACTGTTACTTCTTTATTTCTTAAGGGATCAACCTCATACTTCAAATATATGTACCTTATCATCATCCCCATCTTATGTGACAAGGTTCATAACTCTAGCACCAATATTTTCAGATTTATCTCCCCTTGAACTTAGAATTTTCCTCAAAAAATACTATTTCTTACTGTTTCTTCTTTATTTCTAAAGGGATCAACCTCATACTTCAAATATATTTACGTTATCATCGCCCCCATCTTATGTGACAAGGTTCATAACTCTAGCACCAATATTTTCAGATTTATCTCCCTTTGAACTTAGAATTTTCCATAAAAAATATTATTTTTTACTGTTACTTATTTATTTCTAAAGGGATCAACTTCATACTTCAAATATATTTACGTTATCATCATCCACATCTTATGTGACAAGGTTCATAACTCTTGCACCAATATTGCAAGAATTATCTCCCCATAAACTTAGATTTTTTTACTAGAAAAATGTTATTTTTTATTATAACTTTTTTATTTTTAAAGGTATCTACCTCAAACTTCAAATACTTATTCCTTATCATCAATTACATTTTATGTGACAATGTTCATAACTCTTGAAGCAATATTTACAGATTTATTTCTCTTTGAACTTAGGATTTTCTTTAAGAAATATAATAACTTCTTTACTTTTTAAGGTATCTACTTCAAACTTCAAATATATATTTCTTATCATTACACAAATGTTGTGTGGCAAGGTCCATAACTCTAGCATGACTATTTCTAGAATTATTCCCCTTGATCTTGGAATTTATGTTAACAAATGTTTTTTTACTATAACTTAATACATAATTATACATAATTGATTTTTCTTTCATAGTTTTGTCCTCCTTACTGCGTCCAGTATTTTATTAGTCGAGCTTCGCTGTCTCCTGTGACAGCTCTTGTTAAGAAAGTATTAATGATCAATATGATAAAATTTTGCAAAATTTACAATCATATTTAAGAATGTATTGCTTACATTTACTATCACAAAGGTCAGAATCTGAGAAAAACTATTGGATGAAATATCTTATAGTATTAGCAGTATTTTAGAGAATATTTATACATTAGAATAATTCATGTTGTAAGAAGAATTATAATTATAGCAATACTTGAGAAAAAAATTAACCTGACAAGTCACACTATGTTGAACTATGCACTATAGTAATACTACAGTAGCCCTCCAGAAACAAAACAAAACATCAACAACAAAGAGTGAACCTTTTCCATAATTTTCACATAAGCATTAGCACCATCTAATTGGAACTTTTGATCTTTAAAACAGGATCCGCAAGGACTCTATAATTTCTATTGTTTTAAGGTTATTGCCTATGGTGAACTGCACATCAGCAAAAGTTCTATAGTTCATTAAAGCCCCCTTGAGAGATTTTATTGCAGACATACACAACTTCATAAATCTAAAGGTAAATGAACCAATGTTTGTTTCATGTTTTCTGAAAAACCAGCTAATTATATTATCTTGTATGACTTGGACTAATTATTCACATGTGCATGTGTTAATTATTTTTTGTTTGTTTTTATCTTTTGTGTATTAAGGGGATGTTTTATATGCCACATGCCAAGATTTTTACTGCACTAACTATTGTATAGTTTAATTTTGAACATTTCCTCTAGCTGTGCTTGAATTATACCTGTATATGATAAATAGAGAAAAAAATTCTGTCTGGTTAAAATTAATTAATGGCTTTATAAGCTAATAAATTATAGATTTTTATACATTTTAGATACAGTTTTTTTTATTGTTCGATGAATATATTAAAATTACTACAAATCTGCCTAATATAATAATCAGTTCAATAAAAACAAACGCTTTTCTTAAGCTTTCGACGTTTAGTCTTCTTCAGAAAAATTGACGTTTATAAAATAACAAATGACAAATGACGCAACGTCCGTTTAACTATACGCTAAACAGAACGTGACGTTGACGGGAATAAAAAACTTTGTCAAATAAATACAGAATCTTTCATGAATATAAATACAGCAATATACAATAAATTACACATAAAATATGGATCTGCACATGTGATACAAAAATTCTCATAATTAATAATAATTTTTTTTTTTTTTTTTTTTTTTTTTTTACAAATCTGCTTGGCATTTTTAATGCATTTTGTAGTATGCTTGTACAAGTTCTTAAAATTATGTACCAAAATTACAACATCACACAAATTACATCTTTACATAGCCTCTTTAAATTACTACATCACATAAATTACATCTTCAAATTGCTTCTTTAAAGCACTAAACCATTATAAATTAATCTCTACATTGCCTTCTTGAATTATTCTCCACATTAAAATACATCTTTACATAGTCTTCTTAGAATACTACACCATATTTATTTGCATCTGCAAATTACTAGTCCACATTAAATTACATCTTTACGTAGCCACTTTAAGTTATTACACCGCAATAAATTACATCTTTACATTGCTCTCTTAAATAACTTCTCCACATTAAATTACATCTTTACATATTTTTTTTTTAATTACTACACCAATATACTAAATTACATCTTTAAATTTCCTCCTTAAATTATTACACCACATGAAAACTACATCTTTACATAATTTGTCTTACTTAATTATTACTAAACTGCATTAAATTACATCTTTACAGTGCCTACTGAAATTCAAGTTCACCACTTTTAGTTACATTTTCCCTCCTTATAATACTAAACCAGAATTAACTACAATTTTGCATTGCCTAGTTAGACTTACAAACCAAATATAATTCATCCAAACAATAAACCTTTACATTATCTCTTTCAGAATATTTTAAATATAATAAATACCAATTTTATTACATGTCACCACCTCACATGCAGTACCTCTTTACATAACAACATTTTCATTTTTAAAGTACATTCCATCCTTTAGTTTTCATAATAAGAACGCCCTGTCTGTTTTGGTCGAGTGGTTATGGTCGCCAACTTTAAGTCACTTGTCCCTCATCACCGTATGTTTAAACGCTGTAAGGGACTTTGGTTTCTGTTATATGAGGAAGCTATCCAGGTAGCCTTGGTGGTTCTACCGAGGCTGAAATAAGGAAATGAGGGCTTCCTCAACCAGTAAAACTGGACAGTCCTCATATGACCTCAACTGTGTTGGTGTGACTTAAAGTCCAAATTAAAGTTTAAAGAAAAACAGTATGTTTACATTATCTCCTTACATATATTCACATCTATATTACATTCTTATTAAACCCATTCTGTTACCTCTTTATGTAATTTTACATTATTAAACTGTAATATGCTTATGTTACCTCGTCACATAATCTGTGGCATCTACATTACAAACTTATCATGCACAACATGTTTCCTCTTTACATTACCTCCTTATAATTGACTCTTTACATTACCTCCTTTTAGTTGCCTCTTACATTACCTCCATATAATTGCCTCTTTACATTACCTTCTTATAATTGCCTCTTTACATAACCTACCCGCCTCCGTGGTGGAGGGGTTAGAGTTGATGACTTCTAATCCAGTTACCTCTCTGGCGTGGGTTTGATCCCCGGGAGATGCTTTGGTAGTTTAGCACGGAGGAAGGTAGTCTAGTACTGGTATAACTCTCCAAGAACAATGGTTAGGAAACTACCCGACTATATGGCTGAAATACTGTTGGGAAAAGGCCTAAAATGAAACAAACAAACAAACTTTACATTACCTCCATATAATTGCCTCTTTACATTAGGTTGTTATAATTGCCTTTTTACATAATACCTCCTTGTAATTGCCTCTTTACATTACCTCCTTGAAATTACCTCTTTACATAACCTCCTTATAATTGCCTCTACATTACAATATTCCATTTTAACATCATAGGAGGCTGTTGCAGAAATAATATTTTGACGATTTAATTTCATACCTTTGTTTACTCTTTTGCGACTTAAACTGAAATAGATTTTAATTGCTTCTTAATCAGCCCTGGCTTTCACAATGAACATGCTTGATATTTTCATGATGCCTTCAGTTTATGCCAAGCTGTGATTGAATAAACTTCATCAAAATGTTTTTGAATACTACAAGTTTGTCTGAGAATTTCTGACATTTTCATAATACATTAATTTGACAAGATATAAATACAGCTTTTCCTTTATTTGAAATACATTTATATCAATTTAGTTTTATTGCAGAAATTCACTTAGTGATCATTGGAAATTTGTAAATGATTCAGTTTTAATGCTTGTATTTGTTGTAAACGTGTTTTTATGCTGTTTTTTACAGAGTCTCATATGTTATATTTCAATCATGATAATGGAACAGTAATAATTTCACATTTGGTTTGTGATATAAAATTATAAACTGTACTACAAATATTTATTCTGAAAATAAGACAAAATTTACCTCAGTGGCATAGCAGTGAAGGATCACTATGATCCGTTTATTTTAAAGACCATTTATTTATTTTATTTTATGCTTATTTATTTAAGCTTTAATGTGAAACAATTTTTTTTGCAACTTTTTTTAATCACTTTGAAGTCTGCTTTTTGGAACTAACAAGTACTGGTATCATATTATGAAACATGGTAATGACCCGAGTATGGCTTGAATCCATGATCCCTGGGTCTCATTAAGATACCACTAGGCCACTTTAGGGCTGCAGGGTGGAATCCCTTCTGGAACATTGATATATTTTCAAGTAAAGATTTGAAGTTTGCAATAGATATGGGAGGTGTTTGATTATACCAGACATGCTTCTCACATGATGTAAGAAACTGGGGCCCATCTTCTCAACGGTAATATATATCCATTTTTAGCTCGACTATACGAAGTATATGGAGAGCTGTCCTACTCGCCCCGGCGTCGGCGTCGGCGTCGGCGTCCGCGTCCAGATTTTAGATTAAAGTTTTGGTGCAGTAAAATATTTTTCACTATAACTTTGTCATTTCTTAAGGTATCAACTTCAAACTTCAAATATATGTTCCTTATCATCAACCACATCTTATGTGACAAGGTTCATAACTCTAGCACCAATATTTTCAGATTTATCTCCCCTTGAACTTAGAATTTTCCTTAAAAAATACTATTTTTTACTGTTACTTCTTTATTTCTTAAGGGATCAACCTCATACTTTAAATGTATGTACCTTATCATCATCCCCATCTTATGTGACAAGGTTCATAACTCTAGCGACAATATTTTCAGATTTATCTCCCCTTGAACTTAGAATTTTCCTAAAAAAAATGCTATTTCTTACTGTTTCTTCTTTATTTCTTAAGGGATCAACCTCATACTTCAAATATATTTACGTTATCATCCTCCCCATCTTATGTGGCAAGGTTCATAACTCTAGCACCAATATTTTCAGATTTATCTCCCTTTGAACTTAGAATTTTCCATAAAAAATATTATTTTTTTACTGTTACTTATTTATTTCTAAAGGGATCAACTTCATACTTCAAATATATTAACGTTATCATCATCCACATCTTATGTGACAAGGTTCATAACTCTAGCACCAATATTGCAAGAATTATCTCCCCATAAACTTAGATTTTTTTACTAGAAAAATGTTATTTTTTATTATAACTTTTTTATTTTTAAAGGTATCTACCTCAAACTTCAAATACTTATTCCTAATCATCAAATACATTTTATGTGACAATGTTCATAAGTCTTGAAGCAATATTTACAGATTTATCTCCCTTTGAACTTAGGATTTTCTTTAAGAAATATAATAACTTCTTTACTTTTTAAGGTATCTACTTCAAACTTCAAATATATATTTCTTATCATTACACAAATGTTGTGTGACAAGGTCCATAACTCTAGCATGACTATTTCTAGAATTATTCCCCTTGATTCATAGTTTTGTCCTCCTTACTGCGTCCAGTATTTTATTAGTCGAGCTTCGCTGTCTCCTGTGACAGCTCTTGTTATTGCAGTCAAAGAATGGTACTCACTGAAAGTCCTACTATTTTAGGTTGACTTTAGCATAAATGTTAATGACACCGGTCTTAGGGGGAAGGGTACAACAATCCTAGATCAATCATATGATAAAATTGCCAAAATCGTATGATTATTGATAAGACAGGCCCCAGGGTTCTGAAAGGCATAATATGGTGTAGGGTATGTCAGTGATTCATATTTTACCCAACTTGCTTATTTATAAAATTCTGGGAACTTTTTTTTTGGACACCCCACCTCCCCTCTCCCCCATTTTACTTTTGTTATTCTCCTCAGCTTCTATCAGCAGCCTAGTTTATTATGCAGCCAGTTTTCCTGGTTGTTACAACATTTTTCAGACACCATGATTAATGGATATTTCACTAGCTCTTATGCAATATGCATTACTTCATGAAGACCTTACAAAGATTTTTCTTATTTCCTGAAAGAATTTCTTCTTATGATCATAATAATTTGCAAGTTCCTCTCTCAGAAAATTACTGGAGATAATTGTAAAAGCATTTCAGTAAGTGCTCCAAGTTTGTTGTTATTTATACTCAGGTATTTTACAATTGTCTAACAATTGCCACTTGCACTGGCTTCTCTTTTGAGCATTGTCAGATCTTGATGAAACTTTCACGGTGATTGATGGCGATGGAATAATAGGCAAAATGTTGCAGAAATACAAAAAAAGCGTTTCTGCCAATTAGATTAACTGGAATGGTTTATAAATTAAGATTCAATCTGGTTTCATTTGTTGGAACAAATCATTGTTGTAAATAAAGATTGCTGAACGTTTATCTTCCAAACTTTCATAATTGTCAGAGAGCTATTGGCAATAATGACAGTTCTCATGGCACATGAGTTCAGCACCTCTGTTAGCAGGACATGTTCATACACCCTGAGAGGATTCTTATTTGTAACTGCTATTTGAAATTCCAATTTTGAAAAGACACTAATACTGCATCAACCAAATTCAGAAAAAATAAAACGATTATAGTGATAAAATTGGAAACTTCATATCATCAGTTACTAAATATTTTTGTTCAAACATTAAATTTTATTCATTATCAATCAAGCAACAAAATGGTTTGTACAAGGGACAATTCTATGCATTTTGAATAAGTTTTAATAAAAAATTTATCATTTATTATGATTCTTGATTTTTTTTCTGAGAAATATGAAATATTTGTTTTGTAATTAAAAGTTGTTTTTATATTTAGAATTTGGCTACATTTTTAACTGATTAGGTCCAAGGTTTTTTTTTTAACATTGCCAGCCAAGCTCAGTATGACAGTGGACATTGTGTTCATACAGGAAATTCTTGCATATCATACTCAGGTGTTACTGTTAGTTTTACCCATTGAGTAAATTCCATCTGGTATAGGGGGTGCCAGATGAGTCGCATGCTTTTACAGTGACATTTAATGACTAAACCACGTTAAAATAACATCATTTTGGTATATTTAAGAGTGGCGCTGTTATGAATGAAGTTGTAAATTCATATGCTGTTATGGATAAAATGACATTAATTTCCATGGAAACTTTTATTGAGGTAAAGAATTTAAAATATAATAGAATATAGTTGAATATGCAAGAAAAAATATCTGACATGTTTGCCGTTCAGATAGAAAATTCCATCCCTAGGTACGTGCCAATGGGTGGTAATGAGGCTTTCCGAGTCCCCTCAAGATGAAAGTTCAGATCCGAACCGCCACATAAATTATGACAGATACTATGATTCTGTACTACAAAATGTCCAGAATACAGCTTAATTTTTTCAACAATCAATGTTCACTTTACCTCTGATTGTCTTTATTTATTTAAGAATGTGTTGCTTTTAGAGTAAGGTGATGTTAAATGGTTTTGCTATTGTCTGATGATTAGATAATGAATGTTTTATTTCCTATCCTCTTGCAATCATCATCAACAGTATAGCATTACTATTACCTCAGTGATTGTGTGTAATGTGTAACTAATTTTCCTCTGATTGTCCATTATTGACCTGTTTGTCATACAGTAATGATCTATACATTAATGATAGATACTGTAAATTGACTGTAATTAATTCCTCAGTCTCCCTAGCCTATTTAAATTGACTGGAACTAATATACTGACCATAGCTGTTGTGTATTACCCAGGGAATAATTAGTCACAGTCTTGTAGAGGTATGTATCCAAGCATGGTGATCTTGTTTACAGCTGCTGATAGAGTCACCTTACAAACAGTAAACTGACCAATCTTTGTAGATGCTTACATTAATTCCAGTATTTTAATATGAGATCATTTACTATTGGGTTGAAAAAATGACCACTTTCAGTTTTAAAGTTGCCAATAGATTTTGACAAAGAACCCTTAACATGCTGAATATTTTAAATGGACTTGTCCCACTTCCATTTTTGGGACAGCACTGTTCATTATCAATTTTAGAGATATCAATTTGAATATTTAAAGTTTGTCAGCCAACAGTATAGAGCCTGGTCAGATTGCACAGATGTGCAGGCTAGCCTGGCTCTATATTGGTGGCAAAGGCTTTAGGTTTTCGGTCTCAGAACTTTAAGGATTAACAGTGTTAGAAAGTGTAGATGAAAGCTGTGTCACATCATGTTAGTAAAGCAAATTTCAAAAGGTTTTCTTGGATTTGAAGCTATCAGAATGAAACATAATCCATAATTTGTGATGTTTATTTTTCCCTTGGATAAATCCTTGCAAGTGTGTAGGTGTACATACTGTCTCAAAATGGAATTTTATTTCAAATATTTCTCAATTATGAATCAGTATGTCTGAAATCCGTCATATGGGAGAGATGATAAGGGTACGAGACATGTTTTTCCTTCAAATTTCCAGTGAATTGGGGCATAATGATGAGATGTAATGAAATCTTTATTGAAATACATCATGCAGTCATAAACATTTGGTGACATTGAATATTTCCTCTCACATTCTCCCTTTGTCTAACATTATAAGGAGATCAAATAAGACATCTATAATTATATGACCAGTAGTAACATTAAAGAGTCAAGCCAGCTTATGACTTTCCAAATACAGTAAAAACCCTCAATTAAGATGACCAATGTGGTCTGAATTGTAACTATTGGCATAAAGAACAGGAAAATCTGTTCTTTTAAAAAATGGTCTTAATAGTGGGGTGTTCTTAAATTTGAGTTGGTCTTATGTAGGGATTCTAATGTAAATTCTGGATATTTTAAAATAAATGACATTAAAGGCCCCCAATTTAAAAATAGAAACTGGATATAATACTATAATAGTTTTAAGCAAGCAGATGAATGACAATGTTTTCAATCTGGCATGACATATGCAAGGACATTAAGGCATCTAAGTAAAAAATAAAAAAAGAATTTCTAACCAAGGTTTTATATATACACAGTAGCATGCCTTTCACCTTGTACACTGAAGAAGCAATGTAAATATTTGGATTTGAGAGCATTGTTTTATGTTGCTTGGATGTAGAACATGCTCTTTGGGTTAATGGTTATGATTGAAAGTACACAATTAGACAATTTAGCTCAGTATTTGTAATCCATGGTCTCATGTTTGATCCTAAATGGATGTGATGTCAGGCATACAGTTAAACTTAGTGTATGACTTATTATAGAAACATAGAAATTCTTTCTTATGTACTGTGAGAAAGTAATATCCCTGTCATGTAAACTTAAATTGCAGAATTATATGGCCTCTTACCTCATTGAACATTATGTACAAAGAAATTTGCTGTTCAGTAAATGAATGATAGAAAATTACTGAATAATGCACCAATTTGTTGTTACCTAAGTTCCCATGTCCTAGGGAATATGGGAATTAATCCCTTTGGACATCTCCAGCCATCTTGTCACCATGAAGGAATATATGTAAGGTAAAAAACAATTTGCTTATTATGCCCCCTCTCCCCGTGGCCTATTCCCCCTCCCCAACACACACATACACACTGTCCCTGGTGATTATGCCCCATAAGCCATAAGAATAGTAAAAAAATATTGTACTGACTGAACTTACTTAAGTAGAGCACATACCTTTTAAGTAAACAAATGTATGAATAATTAAACAAGTGTCCATAATGTTTCTTTCATTGATCACAGAATGCACTTGCTGAAGTTTTACAAAACTTCGTAATCAGGTCTATTATTGCTATAAAATGTTTGCTTACTGGCCAGAACTCAAATACAGAAAAATGTTTTAGATAATTGGTTTATCCTGTGAAGTTTAATTAATTCTCTTTGCATATACATGCACACTTTTGAAAGCATTAAAAATAGCCTCTTTTCCCTAGTATTGAAATACCATAAAAAGATAATGATTTCAATTGATTCTACAGAAAACATTTTAATAATCATCTGGATTCTGTCATTCAATTTAAGGGCAAACTGAAAAAAGTCTCTAACCCAAAGCAAGATAAATCTGTACTCAAATCTAGTAACAATAATCTCTAAACCAAGTCCTCCTGTGATTACAATTAATGAAAGTCCTCGAGATTGATTTTCAGAATGATGTATCCTTGAAGAAAAATTCAAATTAAGTTTTGGTTCAAGGCAAGTATGCTACATTTTGTCAAGGGAAGGCTTTTCTTGTTGAAACACTAATTGCATCCTATCCTCTTGCTATTCAATCACTTTGTTTGATAATTTGTGGTCAACCTCTGAACAAAATGTTTAAAACTTTTAATACTTGATTTTAATTGTTTAAGATATGGTTTATAAAATTGTCACGCTTCCATAATAATTTTAGCTGCCATCTGTTGATAGAAAATTATCTTACATGATTAAATTTCAATTTATTCTGTCAGGAATTCAAAGGAATTACATTCTAGTCGTTTTCAAAATTGCATGGCTATGAAAATTTTCAAATTAAGCAAAGGAGAATGAACACAATGGAATATCATCCCCCACCCCCATAATGGCGAAACATGGTGAAAAAAAAACTGAAAAAAATTATCTGTCAAAAAGAAATTTCACAAATTAAGGATCTTGTTTTAAACCATATACATTGATTTGTAATACAAACTTAACTGATATATCGCAGTATGATTAAGATTTTCCTTTTGGGGTTCTGTTAATTGTTGTTTTTCACTGCTGTTGAAACCCTGATTACACATCCAACATTGTCAATTGTGCAATCAATTAGATGTGGAAGTTTAAACTGTCGATGCACCTACGCACATGTCACTTTAATGATACCCAGTGAGACATATCTATGTCTACAAACCTAAACAATTGTTGCTGTAACGGGACTGTCCGATTAATTTTGGAATCAGTTGGAAGTAGCAGTGTTTTGGTGCACCATGCATAATTCATGTAGCCCAGGTTTTACAGCTATTGACATTCCAACAGCTCTGGCTGGCAGTGCAGTCAGTCACAGGAATTGATCTGAATAACAAAAGGTTACAGTGGGTCTCACAAAGATAGTAGTAACTTTAAAATGTATTTAGAATTAATGCCTAAAAGTATTTTTGGATATCACTTGACTTAGGGCCATGTAAAAATGTCTGGTCTAAAAATTCTTCAAACTTGCACAATCTTGATAGAATACAACTCTTTGTGGATTAACCATGTGCTGATAAACAGTGAGGATTAAAAAATAAACAAATTTACATACTTTATAATATTTGGCCATCTTTTGGTACATGCAAATTCCACCTTTAACTATATAATATAATAGTGCTTGAATCAATTACTTAGACTAGTAATTTACCTTATCTTTAACCTTATCTTTAATGATAAACAAATTAAGTTTGTATGACCCCTTTGAGAGATCTATAGATTGTCTTTTTATATCATATGAAACTGCTTTTGTCTCTTGAAAGAGGTAAATTTTTAATTCTTCAAAAAACATCATCCTTAAAATTGATTAATGAAATTAACTCCAGTGTGAAGTCTTTGAAAATATACTAAATATATTTGAGTGCTCAGCTTTGTAAGATATCATCATAATGCTGCAAGACATTTTAGAAAATGTACTAACTGAACTAACTTTCACAGAAGGAACTTTAAGAATTTTAATTTGAGCAGAAATCAACATTTATGTTGAAATGGTGAATAATTGTGAAAAATTCAGTGCACCTGTGCCATTATGGTACATGAAAATTTAGCTTGACCTCCAAGAATAAACAAAACTTATGAAAGAATTATTGATTAAAAAAAATAGGGATGCTTTACTTAACTCAGAATATAGAAGTTGTAACAAGAAATTGCACTGTCCAGTGAGTTTTATCATAGTAACATACTATATGTAACATACTTTATGTAACATACTTTATGTAACATACTTTATAAAATACCTTATGTAACATACTTTATGTAAAATACTTTATGTAGAATACTTTATGGAAAATACTTTATGTAGAATACTTTATGTAACATACTTTAAGTTACATGCTATATGTAACTTATTACTTTATTTAAAATACTTTATATTATATACTTTATGTAAAATACTATGTGTTACATTAATTTTGTTATGTAAACTACTTGATGTAACATACTGTAAGTTACATGCTATATATGTAACATACTTTATTAAAGATATTTTATGTTAACTAATGGTAGATACTATGTGTTACATTAATTTTGTTATGTAACACCCCAGTTACACAGAGCCATCGGTGATTGATCGGTAGTTTTTTTAGCCAAATTATGGAGTGAACCGATGACAACATATTTAACACCGATATCACCTATTGGTCACCTGTTTTCCATCTATCAACTGCTATTGGGGAAAGATAAGTTTCATCGGTGAAAAATTACCGATTGGAATTTTTAAACACGTTTAAAATAATTATTCTCGATTGGTGAAAATATTTTAAAAATAACCGATGGCAACCTATATCACGAGTTATGCAAGCTCTTAATCACCGATATCGCCGATCGGACAAAGATAACCAAATATGAATCACCGGCCATATCGGACGGAAAGTGTTTAACCACTGATGACTAGCTATCAAACACCGATTAATCAGCGTTACGCCCGATTTAGCTCCGATTTACAAACAATAAAAAACAAAAGTATTTCAGCATTTATTCATCGACCCGTTCACGTTTGAGTTTGCTTTCTGTCACCGATGGCCGTTTACACAGAAAACCAGAAATAAAATCACGCATGACAACCGATCATAACAGAGAGTAAATTTAAAATCAAATGACCGATTGGGGACCGACCGTCTGTGTAACTGGGCCCTAAAATACTTTATGTATTATACTTCATGTAAAATACTTTATATAAAATATTTAATGTAACAATAAACCTCATGTAACATTCTTTCTGTTAAATGCCCTGTGCAATATGACTTTAAATTACTACATCTGTCTCATTAAAAAATGGAAACAAAATAGAATTATAGCATCTATATAGGATAAGAAAACTGGCTTAATTCTAAAATACCCCTGAATTTATTGAATTTAAATATGAAATTTCCATAACATTGGCATAGTCTCAAAAACTTCTCAAATTTCACTTAAAATTTTTGAAACTTAATAGAGGTTATTTACTTATAACAAAATTTGATTGCAGAATTACAAAACTATAAAATCTTTGAAATTTTTGACATGAATTCGCATAATTCAGGAAAAAAAAATAAACTAAAAAGATTTTGCTTTGCATGCTATATCCATAATATTTTACTATAGGGAAAAACATTTTCTGTTTTTCCCAATACCATTGAACATAGTCTCTGATAGGAGATAGAAATATTGGACTTTATGTTATCAGCATGGCCTAGCAGCGTACAGTAATTGTGTGCTCAATGCAGAGTGAATACTAGTGCTTAACATTTCTCTATGTGGAAAACTTTAACTCTTTCATGGAGTATAATAACAAAAATAATATATCCATAAAATAGTGAAAATAAAAAATAATTAAAAAATAAGATATTACACTGAGTGGATTTTTTACCTTAGTAATGTATACATGTTATACTACTATGACAAAGTGAGTGTGGTATAGTAAGAGATTTGACAGACAGTTATATATTTACTTTCAGGATTAGAGGATAATAAATAAAACTGGAGTGGATCTGATATTTAGAACCGATATTAATTGGTAAGTTTTTTTCCCTTGTTTTTCTTTTCCACTTTAGGTCTATTGGGTTATCTAAAATGTGACCACTGTTTTATATACTGCTTGTGACATTTTCAATGTAGAAAAAAATAAATGTTTGATATCAGAAAGACTATTTAGTGTAAAAGTAGGTATAGTTAAATAAAAATATATATTATTAAGAAAAAGAGGTAATTACATACTTATGTCATAATGTATATGTATAGTTCTTAGGGGATCTGTAAAATAACTGATCTTATTGTTACATAATTTATATGAAGTATTATTTTCTGGAGCACTGAATTCTGTAGAATACATTGAACCAAGATCTAAAGTTATATAATTCCATGACTAAAATTTCCAGCTAAATTATATTCTGCTAGAATCTGCATATTTGATTCAAATTCAAAAATAATTTGCAAAATATTTTTTTTTTTTTTCAAAAAAAAAACCATTTTCATTGCTTAATATTACATACATTTATAATCGAGTATCATGTATAATGTTATATAATGCGTAAGATGTCTTATCATAGTGTTTTAGACACTGAATAAAATAATGATAATCTGTATTTTTTATGCATTTTCTTAATTGATTGTAAGATGTTTTCTTTATTAGCTCAACTGAGCACAAAGTGCTCAGAGATGGCCTTTTATGATTTTATGGAGGTTTTATAAGCTAGAAAAATAAAGTCAGGGTGTCTTATATAAACATAGCCAAAATGATAGTATAAAATCTACCATAAAACAAAAGGTTGCCAACTAAAGTAGACGCTTTTCACGTTATATTGGAAAGTGTTACAATATATCCAAATTAAAAGGCAAAATTTTGTCAGTTTGAGAGAAAATTGCCGAGTGTCTGTATAATTTTACGTTATTTTCCCACATATGTAAGTGGTAATGCAGGATGATATTTATATGGTAACGTACACAATCATCATATGGGGGGAAATACTTAAATCGAGAGATTTTCTAGATGGAAAAAAATTAATTTCCTCTCACTGTAGTAACCGACTGTCACAAATGGAGGATTATTGCTTTACAAATGAAATGAATCGTAAGCAAGTTCTGCGCGGCAAATATTGATTGACATGTAAAATACCGAAATTATACAGAAAATTGATTAAAATGTGAAAATGAGCGTTAAGTGGTCTGAACGCAACAATGGTTTAAATACATGCGACCAGGATAATAATTATTTTAATTATTCCCTGCATTTGAAATAGAAAATAAAATTGATGTCATAAAATGATGAAGAAACAGCAGTGATACTCATATTACAGATGGTTAACATTGATAATGTTACTGAATCAATTTTTATTAATGTTTGTTGATGGTGAATGAAAAAGCTTCTGTTACACGGTACATTGTGACAATTCTGTTTTAAGTTGAAACAAAAATCAGTCGTTTTAAGGACTTTGGTAAAAAAATTATTTACCTATAAGTATATAATATTACATGGATATTTTTTACCTTTTTCAATAATTTTACATATTTTTATTGATTTTATAATATTATAAAAGAGGAAGTATTAAGAGTAATATTAATAAAAATAACAAAAGCAATTTTGACATAATTGTTAATTATACTCTGGTTACCATGGAAATTATTCTGTATAAAATGGTTTTAGGAGAGATTTGCATGATTAAACAAAAAATATCTTTTAATATCATATAATTTAACTTTGTTATTGCTGCAAAATTATACAATCTTATGTACTTATGTAATTCAAATTTTAGATATTATTGTACTGTATAAAGTATCAAGTTATACTTGCACCAACTGCTCAGGTTTTTTGGGGTTTTTTTTTAACAACGGATGTGATGTATTTTTCATGTTCCAAACACAAATCAGATCTGTCCATATTATACAGTACTTTATGTTAAGATTGAGTGCACACCTACCTTCATAACTATTATATAATTAGTGGAACTTCAGACAACTCTCTCTACATGCATGTTGTAAAGTGGCACAGGACATTGGCAGATTCTCAAAACTTAGGGCAGTAAAAAAGATAACCAAATCACTGATCCTGCAGGCCATCTGGTGTCGACTGAAGCAATGGGGAGGCCTTAAAATTCAATGTAGTGGCGGGGACAAAAAGGAAGGGTCTTCTGGTGTGTGAGCCCCGAGTCCCAAGCACACAGGGATGGCCCAAATAGCTTAACAGTCCTTACTTTGGACAACTCACCTTTCCATTACTTAATGTTCAATTAGGTCTCTTTGACTGCTGTATAGTGACTCAATACTTTTCCTTTTGTGGAAATTTTAATAAGGTAAATTATCACCAACCAGTTAGTGTTTCAAAGTTAACTCAGGGCACAACTTGTCTGAATTCTCAATAGCAAAAGCTACTTTCTGTCTGAAAGGGTGGATGGACCCTCATTCAGCTTAGAACTACATAAATTGACATTACTTGAGTATATTTTATACATGTTACAACAGTCTTTATGTTGACACTGAAACACCACAAAGTCTGTGAAGAACTTTTTTTGCATTTTAATTCAATTATTGTTTATTTATAAGTAAAATGGTGACATCTGCTAAAAGGTTTCCTTTCTCTATCATAACATATTTGTGGCATAAATCTGTGAGAGAATGATTTATACATGCAAGGTAACTAACAGGAAAATGCAAAAGAATACTCCAAAATTGAAAATGTAATGGTTAACAAACACATAATATTGACTGTTAAACGACTTTAATGCAATTTTCTGACTGAATAAAAGCTCAAATTTGTGTTGTTGCATTCATGCTGTGTTTCATATTCGGTTCTCACACTTCTTGTAGAGTGTCCTGCTATGTACTTTCAACATGATTTGTTGGGATATTGTCATGTTTTGTGATGTTTATTGAATTATATCACACACTTGTCATTCCTTCCGTAATCTTATTTTCTTCATTTTCAAAGAAAGGAGGTAAACAAAGGAAACATAACTGTTCTCCTTGAAAATTTAACTGTGCACATTAATACATTATGCTGCCCCTTGAAATATAACATTGTCTGTAATAACTTAAGTGTTTCTCTTAAAACATAATGGTGCCCCCTTACTGACTTTTATCACCCTTTATGATAATTACAGTGTTTATTAAATTAATGCAACTGTTGTCGAGTCAGTTTACAAAACAGAGGGAAAAAACAGGCAAAACATTTCTGTGCCCCTTACTGATTTTATCAACTGAATTGCTAAAAATAGCTATTTACCCAGGAAGTGCACATAATTAAATTAAACTGTTTTAGTTACAGGAAGAGATGGGAGGTAAACTTGGTAATGACTTTATTATGTGCATCAAAACAATTTACTTTATCAAGGAAACTTCAAACTACAAATTTGTATTTGTACAAAATGTAAATATAAACATATTAAATAGACTATATACCTAATTCATTTTGATTTATGGTGCCAAGTGGAAATGGTGTTTTTTATGGGATATCCTACCTCGTTTTTCAAAGGAAGGAAGAAATTATGAAGCTTGATTAGATTAGTTTTTATTACAGCTATGTAAGAGCCCTGTAACTATATTCCAAGTTGATTTTTTCTCATCTCCATGCCATAATGTTCTTGTCTAGAACAATAAATCAACAATAAAATTGTTGCACTTCTGTAGTTATCATATTTATTTATATACTTCCTTTAGTTGATTGGGAAATATAGTTAAAATATATACTTTTTAAATAAACCCTAAGCCTAGTGGCATCTTAAGGCTACACATGACTAACAAGTGCTGACTTAGATCAGCCAGTATATCAATGCCATCTGATCATGGTCTGCAATTGTTCGCTTTTCTGGGTTAGTAATTATTTTGAAATTTTTCCTTAAAATGATTAATGGTTTTGTCTAGTTTTAATGATAGACTAGCTCATTTAAGATATTAAGTGAGGTTGGGTTAAAATTGCAATTGGGTTTGTATATAGTACAATACCTCGGCTCTGTATGTTGAAATAATGGTACAGGTTTTTCTACGACACTTCTAGAAGAATATATGATGTCTTACATACATCACTGAAATTATGTCCTCCACACCTGGGGGGGGGGGGAGGGGGAGCAAATGTTCATCTATGTATTTTCCCAGAGAAGATAGTATAGGCTAGAGTAATTCTTTCTTAACAGCATGTAGATAAGTACTTTAACTTATAATGATTGAAGTACTGTTGTTTAAAATGATGGACCAAACTTGTCGAAATAACAATATCTTGATTTTTTAATGTGCCATTTTTTTTAAAAGAATCTGAAACTAATCTTTGTATCTTTCTTGCATCTGCTTAAAATTGATAAATTAATAGGCCTATATTTATTGAGAGTCTGACATTTGAATGCCTTATCACTTTGTTTATGTCTTTTTTTTTGTTATACATAAAGATAACAATAAATGTATGGGATACTTACTTTAATGGTATTGATTATTGGGTTATGAAAATCTCTTAAGCCTTGCAAGCTCTAATAACTTTATTCTATACATAAAAAGAATAAAGACATTGAAGTCAATAGAAATTGGTCAATACCAATTTATTGCTAATATTTGTTCTGTTGGGACTAATTGATTATTAGAATAAAGAAAAAGCACTTTATATGTTTAACCAGTTTTTAACAACCCTATTGATGCTGAAATTCAATACATCAGTTTCTTTAGGGGAGTAATATTGCTGCTTTCATATTTCATGACCCTTTTAGGCTGAGTGTAAATCAATTATAGAGATAACCCTGTATTTATTAAATTATATCTTTATTCTTTTAATCTCTATCTGTATATTATACTGTCTAGATAAACTGTGATTCTTAACTCCAAGTTAAACGTTTGAGAAAAAAACTTTTCTCATAAATTCACATGAAAAACCAAATGATAATTTTTTTCTTTAATGTTGTGAGAAATTTCATTGCAAAATCAGGTGTTTCAAACCAGACTTTCTTTGTGAGATGAAACTTTTATGTTAATCTTCCGAAGCAAAACAGGCAAAGTGTTTCCTGAAGGCAAATCTCCCAAGATTAAAGCGGAATTTTACAAGACTGTTTTGCAAGGGAATGTTTTATCACCTTTAATATCCATTGTAAGAGTTTTAATATCCGCCACAGTGTTTGTCAGATTTTCCAGTCATAGAACCATCTCAAGGGAGAAGTTTTCCTGTTAGCTAGGGTCACATGATGCACGTCTTATTTGATTAGATTTTTCAAAAGAAAATTGAGAATTTGATGAACATGTTCTGTTTGTGTGACATGTTAAGATTATTAATTATACAGATTTAATCGAAGGATTCCCAAAAAAATATATTGTAGTAACCAACTTACACAAGTACTAAACAAAGGACAATGGACAGTTTTATGGTCATCTGGCTGGGGGATTTTTTTCCCCTCTTATTTCTCAGTATGTTTATATATGTAATAGAAATAGCCTCATAAATGTTTCTTTAGATTATAGCAGGATGATGTCAGAATGGGGGAATACTGACATTAATGTTTATATAAAATGTTGGAAGCTGTGATCTACACTGATACAATGTGCTGATAAAAACACCTGGAATAATTGGAAGGAATGAGATTTGATCTTATCATAAGATGTAGACATACATTTCAAAATATCTGATTATCATAGAAAGAAATTAGGCTTTGTTTCCAGTCACTTGGAAACATTTTCATGTAGCTGATTTAATCAGTGATAAGATTTGATTGAAAAAGAATTTAATGGGAAAAAACATGTATTTTTTAAATCTTAATCATTTATCTTATGCATGGAGAAATCCACATATATCTAAGAAGACAAAGAACAAGTTAAAACGATGTTCTGATGATCCCCACATATATATTTTAATGATTTCTTTTATCATTTTAACACAAAGCATGTCACTGTTTTCTAATTATCTGGGATTTATTTTACAATTTATTTTATGTTGTTTGATGATTAATATGATGGTTTGATAGAATCTTTAGAATGATGTTAAGGGATTTTTGCTCTTGCTGGAAACTATTAAGATACATGTATCATACAGAAGGTTGGTTGTTATACCCAGGTTAGAAGGTCAGTTGCTAGTTCATGTATAAATGTAATTCTGTTAATGTGATTTTAAATCCACAGGAACAAAAGAATGTTGATATATATCTTTATCTACAGTCACCAAAAGTAACTCTTAAATAGAAGAATGACAATAACAAATATATTTCATTTTTAGTTGTTACCATTAAGGGCATCTTTAATATGCTGCATTGCAAACTTAATTTTCCTTACAAGGATAAAATCATTCAATAACAACCTTATTGTCACATAGCATAGGCTTCTGTGGTCATGAACCCTTCAAGGCACCTATTATTTCTGGTCTATTACCCTGGTCAACAGTGGAGTAAAAACACAGCCGACTGACCTGTGACACAGTCATTGTGTGAACTTGTGTGGTTGTGCTCATTGAAGTGGTGTGGTCTCACCCATTAAAATATTGACAATCCATTGTGAGATGATAATCAGTAAAGTGGTTATCATTTGTGTTTATAGTTACCATTACTGTCGATAAATTAATGCATTTTCAAGTGACAGATGTTGCTTTTTACATGTCAGTTTCATCTGAATCTTGTTATCTTGCTCCAATTCATAAGTTACAAGGACAAAAGAACCTTTTTGCAATGTTTAACTTCCTTTAATTCACAGCTGTTTTAAAATTTCCTCCATTTATCATGAAAGACTATGCACATTGTGCTTGTTATTTGATCTGGGTTAATTAGGCGTTTGATAATTACACAATTTGTTGTTTGACTATTGAGCCTGCAAGCTCCTGGAGGCAACAGATTTCTGATAGCTAGGCAACAAGTCACATGACAATAATATTCCATATTTAGACCTAGGCTGCTCCACTTAAAGTGGGTTTTAAATTTCAAGCTCTGGCATATTCTTTGTTTCTCATTTTTTTTTTGTCTTGATATTTTTTTTGTCTTGATATGTTATCTAGTACTTTTTTTCATTATTTGGATAAGGTTTCTTGGAAAAAAATCCATGATGGTTGGCATTGCATGCTTAGTTCTATTACAATGATTAATGATATAGAAAGGTGTTTTATGATCTCTATATAATATTATCAGAACAATGGCATCTCCAATGAGATCATGTTGAAAAAAATTATCTAATATAGAAAAATATAGGGTGTTTTCCTATTTTGGTTTGTCAGTTTATAAAATGGTGCTGGAATGTGTAATTGTGATACTGGCTCCATACAGAAATGGGATTGAAATATGATTGATTAAGCCTAGAATTGATGTTTGTAATGTCCTCTCTCCGTGTGACATTGATGGATGTGTGCGTTGCATCGGCACAGAGCAAGCAGATGGCTGCTGCAGGGAACCATTGGTGCCCAGTCACTGACTTAATTACTAGTCTTTGAGCATCAGAGATTTTGATTGACTTGCGGTTGTTGTAATTATACAGCATTATCTGCGCCAAGTTTGGCGACATGTCTCGACTGCTGCAATTTTCCACGTTTACAGGGAGGGGAGTGGGGGGAGTAAAATCAAAAAACAGAAAATATCATCTTTCCTGGTTTTGTAAGGAAATATTTTAATCGTAAGTGGGACTTTATATCTTATATGAATGAAATATATTCATCAAAAAAGTAAAATTCATAAAAAAAGTAATACTTTGATTTTGATAAAAAAACATTTGAAATGAATGTTTTTTGCTGGTTTTATCAAGCCTGATATTTGCAGCAGCACTTGAATTTCTCATAATCTGCCTGCTGTGTGCAATGCAGATAAAAATGATAATAAGGAGGTGGTATTTTACAGATGCACTTGATTAAATATTTGAGTAAGGACACAGAGTGTGAAATTTTACACCTGTGAATAAGAAAACTTTTGCTATTTCCATTTTAACTAGGCTTTAATGGTACTTTAAAAAAAAAATGAAAAAAAAATAAAACAACAACAACATTTTTTCAGCAGCTATATTCTGCCAAATTTGTAAATACACAATGTAATATATCTAATGATTTTGTTGTTGTAATTTTACAATTTTTGTTTCATTATTACTACAAGTAATGAGTAATTTAAAGTCGCATGCCTCCAGATAAGCCAAAAATTTTTCAAGAAAATCAAACTTGAGAAAAATGTACTTAGACTTTAAGAAAAATAAAAAGATTCAAGCTTTAAGTAATAGTTTACATGTTATGTGTTATTATTGACTGAATTTACAGTATTTGTCACCATATTTCTATTTTGTGATTTAAGCAGTTAGGACTATTTTTGCATATTTTGACCACATTTACATTGATTGTAAGTGCTGTTTGCAATATGTAAATTACTTTTCATGTTTACTTCACAATATTTTGACTTTTAAATACAATTACAAAATTTTCATGAAAATTAGCATGAATCTGTAAGTATGCTGCTTAAATGCCTGCACACAGGTGATAGTGTGGTGTTGTGTTGTGTTGTGTTGCCCAATTTGGGTGGTGTTGGGAAAAAAATCTTTTTTTCGAAGCAGGCCTTCAGAAAAGTTTATGCAGAATATCTACATTCATGTACATAATTATATGAGTTTAGTTTTTCTAAAATCTTTTTTTTCTTTGCGTAAAAATTATGCATCAAAATGCTACATTATGAGTGTTTCACATGCAGGCCATCCATCTTAATTTTCAGCCTTTTGCTGATGTTGAAATTGAGAAAATTGCTTGATTGCAACTTAAAGGCTGAAACAACAAATAATTTGGCATATTTATCTCCACGATAGTTTCTCATGACTCCCTTTTTTAGCTCCTGACCTTAAGTATTCCATTTGATTTTTATTAAATATTCCTATATGTTATAGTAACTTGAATATAAAAAAAATGATGATGATATTTCTTTAGTAAAGTGAAAAGAACTGACTTATCATAGTATACAAAAGTAATTACTTCTAATACGGTTGCATTATAAGCTACACTTAAAATTAAACAATGCCTTTATTCAAGGGGTTTCTAATAGTGTGAGAATATAGTCTATTTTTAAAATTTCGGTAAGAACTCATCTCTAAGGGTGATTTACCATTCTGATTATAATATAAATATCTGCCAGGAAAAGTACAAAAACCCTCTTGATGGTGTATGGCAGAATCTGATAAGCAAACTTTGGATCGTTTGTTTTCAATGGACCAAATTCATACAAGCTTGGATAGAGTCCAACTTGTTCATTTTCGTTTCACTTCTCCTCTTTTTTATCCTCAAAAGATCAAAGCCCTACAGGTAACAGGTGCTCTGTTTTTGAGTATAAATATTTACTTTTGACTCATCTTTTATCATGTATGATACACTTGTTCAAAACATTGAACTATCTTTGTGCTCTCTGGTTGAAATTAC
Organism: Ruditapes philippinarum; assembly: GCF_026571515.1. Classification (NCBI taxonomy): domain Eukaryota; kingdom Metazoa; phylum Mollusca; class Bivalvia; order Venerida; family Veneridae; genus Ruditapes; species Ruditapes philippinarum. The sequence continues at coordinate 119,093 of NW_026856551.1, forward strand.
ACAAAGTATTCCAGTTAATCATGATTGACAGGTCAGTTAAATCAATGAGAGTTTAAGAGGTCTGTGGACATTTTGTTTATGATTTGTTTACATACCTCTAATCACAGACAAATTACACTAATTTCTGCTGTTTGCTAACTAGTTTTCATTTAATCTGAGGCAAAACCTACTTTATTGTGAGATTAACTCCGAATTTAAATTAGCTACCAGTATCAGCATTCAAATTCTACAATTCTATATTTTCTAGATATAAAAGTGATAGAATTAAAGGCTTTGATGGTTTATTTTTTTACTACAAACTTTGATGGTATGTAGGTATATTACTATTCAAAAATTGAGCATTGGAAGTTAAGACATTTATTTCAGTTAGATTGTATGCCTCAGACTGCACCACAATATGCACAAGTCAATTGTAATTATGGCCCCTGAATCCCAGGGAATAAATAGGACTTCTAAATTTTCAAACCTAGGTAAAGGCCCAACCCTGCCGGAACAGTCTTTATATAATTAAATGGTGCATAAATGAAAAGCTTTGCAGTCAAACCAATCATTACCAGTATAGATGAACGGAAACAGCTGGTTTTTGTTGACAGTAAAACCATAATTGTTCCAATAGAAAAATATAATAGGAACTATTGACAAGATGACTGTGTTTGTTTTAATCTTATAGATAAGGCTGAAACTTGACTTTTTGACCGCATGCAGTGGCAAATAATTATACTTCATACAATTAAAATCACATATACATAATAAGTACCAGTATGATACCATACAGCTGTCTTTTTATATGTGACTTTTCAGTGTTGCTAAAACAAAAACCGGATTTTAGGTTTTCAAACTTCTGCTATGAATGTTTTATTGTTAAATGTAATGGAGCCTGTATAGGAAATAAAATTTTACCACTGATTACCCTTATTTCCAGAGCAATTCTTTTGCACCAGTGTTTTAGAATTGGCATGTCTTAGGCAGTAATGTCCTCACTTTATAAGAGTTTCTGACATTTTTTGGAGACAATTGCAGACTTGTGAAGCCCTTCTCAACCGTTATAATTATGTTTTGTTGAATTTTATAAAATTTGTGATGATTTTGTAAACCAGTATTGATGTATTTTATGTGAACAGCACTAAGAGACTTTGACTAGTGACAGCTCTATACACATAAAATAACAGTATTAGTTCAAGCTAAGATCACTGTCTTAGGATATTTGAAAATAAGTTTGACTTGTAATGCTTGTTATAAAGTGAATTTAGTGACTGTATTTCAGTCCTGCAATTCAGTGTTCATACTTTTCTTTACAAACTATTCCAGTACTGGTTAGCCTGACATTATACCAATTTTTAACCAGGTTTTAAGGTTTTCCGAAGGAAAAAACTGGTTATTAGATTGAGGTATGTCGGCGGGCGGCGGGCGGGGTGGGCGGACGGGCGGATGGCGGACGGGCGGGCGGGCGTAAACAATTTCTTCTGTGCGCAACTCCTCCTACATTTCTCAACAGATTTTGACCAAACTTTCACAGAAGCTTTGTCATCAAGTGCCCTGGCGCATATTGTCGGGGTTTTGCGATTAGATAATATTTGACCTAATTATGGCCCTTTGTTTTTATTCATTATATAGAATATATAGTGAACAATTTCTTCTGTGCGCAACTCCTCCTACATTTCTCAACGGATTTTGACCAAACTTTCACAGAAGCTTTGTCATCAAGTGCCCTGACACATATTGTCAGGGTTTTGCAATTGGTATATATTTGACCTAATTATGGCCCTTTGTTTTTTTTCATTATATAGAATATATAGTGAACAATTTCTTCTGTGCGCAACCCCTCCTACATTTCTCAACGGATTTTGACCAAACTTTCACAGAAGTTTTGTCATCAAGTGCCCTGGCGCATATTGTCGGGGTTTTGCGATTAGATAATATTTGACCTAATTATGTCCCTTTGTTTTTTTTCCTTATATAGAATATATAGTGAACAATTTCTACAGTGCGCAACTTCTCCTACATTTCTCAACGGATTTTGACCAAACTTTCACAGAAGCTTTGTCATCAAGTGCCCTGGCGCATATTGTCAGGGTTTTGTGATTGGATAATATTTGACCTTATTATGGCCCTTTGTTTTTTTTCCTTATACAGAATTGAACAAATTCTTCTGTGCTGAACTCTTCCTACATTTCTCAACGGATTTTGTTCAAACTTTCACAGAAGCTTTGTCATCAAGTGCCCTAGTTTTAAAATTGTGAACATACTTTTCTTGATATCGCACAAAACACCACACGCCAATATTGTTGACAAAAGAAAATGACAAGAGACGCAAAAATGCAAAAATTAAGCAAAAATAAAGTACTGTTTACCTTTCTAAAACATTTGGGAAAAAAAGGCGAATAGACAACATAAAATTTCTCAATCATTTTTGTTTGAGGAATATTAAAAAAGCCATAATTCCTCCTAAAAGTTCAATTTAAATTTAATTTAAAAACAAATGCCCCTTCATGACAAAGCTTCTGCGAAATATTTTGCTGAAAACCTGGTTGCATCGCATTGCGATGTTCCTTGTTAGAGTCTGTCCACAGATTTTTTCCTTATTTAACAAAATACTCATTTGATTTTATTCTATTTGTAATAACTGATTCAATATGATAACTCAAACATCACATCGCAAGCAACCTTCATAAAAAATGGGATTATACTTTTTTATGTTTAAAGAAAGAAATAAAAAAAAATGGAATGAAGTGTCTTAGATTACAACCATAAAACTAGTTTATGCCTCTGAATGTGAAGCACTGATTTGGTGTTTTTTTGCACAAATGATTATCTCATATATCTTTTCAAGATAAAAACTTGCCAATTTCTTTATTTTCCATGCCACATATATCATGCAAAAACTTTTTATTATCAGTAAAAATTCTAAATGAATAAAGGTCATCGATAATAAACATCTCTCTCTTTCTGGCAAAGAGATGATAAATGATAATTTGATTACTATAGGGAGAACTTGTTGCTATGGTTCACTTAGTTGGGTTCATTTGAAATCATTAGGATCTTTTTAATGTTAAGAGTAAGGATAATACCAAATTCTTTGCAGTCATTGTGAAAGTTATCAAAAATGATGATTATACTTGGAAATCTTACAATCATTTTATTACTTCGGCATGAAATATCACATATTTTGCCATAAAAACTACTGACGGATTTTGTTAATCCTTTATGATATAAAATTTATAATATTTAACCTTAAAAAAGCATACATAAAGTAAATTAATAGTTATCATAAATATTGTAATTGCATGAATACTCAAGTGACAAAAAAGGGAGATAATTATGGTTTGCACATGGTAAAGTCATGTTTGAATTTGTATTTTCCTCTTTTATATTATGCAATTACAAAATGTTTTGAAAATTAATCTACTGTTTGTTTTTTTCTTTTCGTACTATATAGTTTGTGAAGACAGTCTGTAATTTATGTTGTTATTTGTCTTGCTGGCTGAAAATAAAACCTTTCCCGTCTTAGGTATCCATACACTGTGGCTCACTGATTGAGTTTTGGTGCATTAATTGATTTTCAGTCAGGTAAAAGAAACTGATACTCCGATATTGTACAATATGATAAACAACAGTGAAATTTACCCTTCTACAATTACTGTACAAATATAAACGCTAAGCCAGGAATTTCTAAAACAATTATACACACATATACAGAAGAGAACATGGGTTCCTAACATTTCCACTGACTTTTAGGAAATAATATGGTGACTGAATTGGTTTCAATAGCAAATATGTGGACTCTAACTATTTATATTTTAGGTTGTTGATATGAAAACAACTTTTTTTGTTTGGTCCTTCCTTAAGCAGAAACTTCGCTATTCTGATACTTTAGCTAACATCTTAAGAAGTTCATACATGTATGTTACTGAATGTATGAATGTGATTGCTCTTTTGTTCTGTGGAACAGTAGTGATATGACCATCTATACTTCTTGTGACATCCTCTAGTTATATGACCATTTAATGACCAATATGTCTTGTTGTGTTATATGATAAATGGTACTTGTTGTGTCTTCTTATAGTTATATGACCAAGAATACTTTTATCTGCCTAGTTTTATGACCAAAGGTAGTTATTGTGTCTTCCTCTTATTATATGTCTGTTGACCAAAGGACTTGTGTTATATGCCCATAGTGTTATATGACCAACAGTACTTTTTGCAATGATAGCAGTACCTGACTTTGTAGTTCTGCTCCACTGGAAAATCTTACTGCATAATTATACACCGACATCATACCTTATAGTAAATATATAATATACTGACTCAGGCTGGCCAACCCTATATATAGAACTATATAACGCATTTAATGCTGAGAATGCTATTTTGGTCAATTGCCTGGAATGCTTTAATATGGCCGAGTTTAGAATCAAGTACCCAGAAAGTCCAGTCAGACATTGTCATGAAATTTTAAGAGTTCTATTTTAATAAATTGCACCAGGTTTGTTTTAGTATGACTCTGTTGAGGATCAAGCCCACATCCTCCCTTAAGGAAGACAGTCAGACATTGTCATCAAGGTCACTGACATAATTATATATAGCAAGGATTCAGGGCTAATTAAGATTTCCATTTTATCATCAACCCGTCTCTTAGAACAATAAATAACTGGATCAGCACATGCTATAATATAATTTTGTGTAGGAAGCATACTAAATTCTCAAATTACCTATCTGCAGGCCATATAATGTAGGAAACAGCATCAAAAAGAATTTGTTAATCAACATATATCTTAATGCACAGGCTGATAGATTGAGACACCCTCATCAATCTTCGTACATTAACAATATTACTTTAAATGCATCAATATTAACATTGATTTCTGTTGTTGAAAGCACTTTTAACTTTGATGAGGATTTTTTTTTTAAATTACAATATGTCAATAGTTTTGTCTTGATGTTTTATATTTCAAGGACAACAACAACAACATATACCTGTATATCATGTTGTATGACAGAGCTACCAATATGTATGATATTTGAATTTAAGCTATGTAAATGAACTTTAATACCTTTAATAGGCTAGCAGAAAAGTTAATAAACCTCTGTAGCATTTCTAGGAATTAATATAAAATACAAAAAAGTAAATATCACGATATTTAGAATATATAGACTATTCATTTTATATTTGAATTCAATATGAAATCTATTTTGAGCTTTATATTTGTTGCTACAAAGATGGTCCAGACCTATACAAATGTCACTGAACTTTTGTAAGTAAATTAAAAAATCCCATTGTTTGCATTAAGCCCTAGAAAAAGCTGTTTACTTAAGTACCATTATAAGAAAGTGCCTGCCACTGTAAAACTCCTATGATAAAGTGTCCATTTTCTACTATTCTGTCCTATAATAGCACTTCTGTGAGATACTTGGAAATCATTCTTCCAGCGGGACCGTCAATAAATGTATTGCAAGAAAATTTTATTTTTTCACCAGATTTGTCACCTTGAGATTACTTTTATCATGAAAACCCTGTTATCAGCCCATTAGAAATGTTTATAGTTTTGTTTCCTGTCACAATATAATGTTTTTCTTGGACATAATGCTCTAACTCGAGTTTTGTCACACAGATTTTCATAGGTTCTGTCTTTCTTGTCTTGTTGAAACAATCCATCTGAAAATCTCATTTTCTGAGAGAAAGTAAGCTTAAGTGTATTCAATAATGTGTATTATGTCCAATCAGTGTGAACGCACATTTTTCGAGTGCTAAAAAACACAGCAAGTTTTCGTGGTAAATTGCCATAAGGACGTGTTATAGCAAAATTGTTTAGGACATTTGGAACATTTTCAATCTTCGTTTAAAATTCAGGAAATTGCGAGAGACAGGATTAGTCGCCAGACAGCAATTTCGCAACTTTGGTATGAACCTATTTATTTTTTATTGATTGAAGAACAAGCTATTTCAACAAACATTAACTAAAACTGGAGTAGAAGAGCTTTTCCCTGATTTTTGACTTGATAAAAGTGTGTGGTAAGAAGACAGGAACTGTGGAAGTTACACAGATAGAATCAAGATACTGGCGCGCCTCCCACATTTAGAGTTCTCTGCCCTAATCAAAACTGAGAACACAACAGCTTTATTGAAAGTTCTTCTGTAATGTTACCCTACTCTGTCCTAGTCAATAACATTGTACTGTGAATGACTACAATTGTCCTTAAAATATTTTTTTATTTCAATTTTAAGGTTATTCAGCTTTTTATCCTTGGCAAATTTTTAATTGAATTTTAAATATAATGAAATGAAATCTTTTTCTACAGTACTTGATGCATAATAATTACACCTGTACCAAGATGAAATGGTTAATCTATATTCATGTTTTGCTCAATCAAAGCCAGCCTGCAACATTTTCAATTTTACCAGTTTTGGATTCTTTTTTTCTCTATTTTATATAAAATCATCAAGTAATGGTTGCTAGGCATATAATTATGCTTTTATTGTCTTCTTTATGGTTTTTAAGAATTTTGCCACAAGCTTCATGACATTATTATATGATTATTTTGACAATTATAATAATTGTATGGTTAATTTGGGACTTCACAAATCCTATTTTAATAGTTAAAGGTAGATTCTGGGATCTAATCATCTGTTTAATTCAGATGTGCAGGTATCTGAAAAATTACTTTAATGTAGTTGCATTCTTTTTAATGCCATTTTAACACCGGGACAGTCATAAGAGAGAATAGTTTACAAAACAACATCAATGGTAATCCAGGAACATACATATGAAATGTGAGCTGAAAGAAACCAAATTGAAGTTAAACCTGCATCAAAGAAGATTTCCCTTGTTAATCATAGAAGATATAAAAACCCTGCCATGAGGGAATTGTATAATCAAGAACATGTTACAGCACATGTTGTTTTCTGTGATTATACATAGTTTTATATAATTTGATGCATATGATTAAAATGTTTTATAAGACCAAACATAATAATACCTGTATGTTTGTTTCTGGTCCTTACTTTGTAATATGTTCATTATAAGCTTTTCTTGCATGTGATACATTAACAGAAATATATTATTAACGAAGGACAAAACATGCATTTACAGATAGATGTAATGACCATGCGCTTAGTTTTAATATGCATGACTCAGGGTGCAGTGTAAAACAACTTTATGCAATGAGGGCCCTGGTAGTTTTATTATCAAAACATAACTGTGAGATGGAAAGCACCAAGCAACTGGAAATGGTTTCTTTGTACAAAATACAAATAATGAAACGTGGAACACCAATTTGGACATATTCTTTTATTCAAGAATAGCATATTGCAATTTTTTTTGTGTTTTAACATGTAGAGAAGCCCTCAGACTTATTTAATCCCTCGCCCTGACAGTTTGGTCATTTGTTTGTTGGCTTTGGGTTTTCAGACTCACTTGAACATTATGGCTTATTGCTCAAGTTGTACAGGTTAGTCGGAGACATCATGTGACATGTAAATTAAAAGTTTGGTCATACAACCTGACCTGAGACACAGAATTACACTTTTATTTTGGCCTAACATTTGTCGTGTATGGCATTCTGAGAGTGATAGAGTTTTGTTTTTGCTGCTAATGATGTTAGGTTATATTCTCTGTAGGAGATTGAGTCTATCACAGTAAGATGGTAAAGGTTTTATAAGAAGTTTGAAAGTGGAAGCTTGACATCCCACTTGATAATGTAGAGATTTCCCACCAGTTTTTGATGGTGTATGATAATGAATTAAGGGAATATTAAATCATGCATTAACTGAACCATGCATGTAATGTGTAGCACACTCCTAATACATAACTTGGTAGCTTGTACAATCATGTGGAACATACATCTGGTAACATGGTGAAAACTTCAAAACCACAGGATTTTGTTTCTGGAGTCTCAAAATGATTGCTTTCTCTGTGGGTATCGAAATGGATGGAGTGTTATAGGGTTCTGGACTAAGGGTTTAAGATACATTCATGCCCTGATTCAGTCAAACAGATTTGGGTTTAAACAATGCATTATTTTCATAATAAATTTTTTTGTTTTACAGTACATTATTGACATTTACACTAAAAATTATACTAGTAGGTGTTGTTCACTTTCTGGATGTTAACTGCTGTAACAAAATGAAGGTTAAACACCTTTATGATTAATGCACCATTATAGCATAAAATCGGCTATTTTTCCCTCTTTTGCCCATGTTATAACGGGACCAAAACCATGTGTTAACATAGTCACGCGCTCTTGTTATAGCCCGGTTTCACCTATGCGCAATACATACAGGGCCCAGTAAACAAACAAACAAAAAATGACGATTTTGCCTGTTTGCCAAAGAGTCATGCGCTCTTGTTATATTGAAATTTATTGATTCGAGGGCCTCAGTCGCATATTCAAGTAAATATGCCGGAAAAAACGGCGTATAGACATCGGTGCTAATCTTGGTTGTCGCCCTTTCTAAGAAACGGACAGTTGTCAATGTAAACAAATACAGTAGAATCTACCTGTCATTCAGTTTAAAACTCCGATTAACTTACAAAACTAGATAACACAAAATTAATATGAGAAAATGTTTTTTATTTATGTTAATGTTGATAAATGCTCTTTATATTTCTTTGATAGAATAATGCTAAGGCCTAGTGCCTGATTTTTTTATATATAAACTTGTTTGCTTGAAAAAAAAACCGATTCTGATGTCACTGATCTTTTTTCTACCGTCAATCTGAAATCATTCTAAGAATTTCTGAGGGTCATGTTTTTGTCTTGGGTAGAGTAATGTAACGTTTTTTTTCTTGAGATAATAAATCTCCAAAGGCCAAGCTTTGTTAAATTAATTAAAATTCAAAATTTCGTTCGGTTCCGAGAACTTTCCAAGTTGTTGGCCCCGGAAAAATGAAACGCATACGTAAAACATAGAATTGGATAAATACCGTCCAATCACAAGACTTTAATGTAATTGTGTTTTGTATAAACTATACATCACAAATCTGTTTGAAAATTTTATGCTATAATAGCGTCAACGCACGTTTATTTCGTGTTATAAAGTCTGCAGAGTCCCTCGGAACTGTTGGAGCCCTCGCCCTACCGGGCTCGGGCACCAACCGTTCCTCGGGACTCTGCAGACGTTATAACACGGATAAACGTGCGTTAACCCTATATTAACATCACTTGCTTGTTATGTTAGGAGACTTTTGTTTCCATCTCAGGTGCTTTGTTTATATGTTCTGTCTTCAGAAAAATGAAAACTCATTCATCAGTAAAGCTGTACAAATGATCTTTACATCACCATTCACCCAAAAACTTTCAAAATAAACAATAATCCATGAACTTGAATAACTTGAAAGTCTGTAAATAAACTTTGAGGTGATTATGAAACTTTGGGATAATTTTAAGACTTTAGGTATTTTGTCAAAATATTTTGTCTAGTGCATGCAGATGATGAAGAATTTCCAAGTTCCACTGTATGTTTTCTTGTGATATAAGTGACTTGTTGAGTTGAGATTCAATGAAGTACTTGTTTATGTAGTATGGAATTTTGATAACCAAAATAAAGTGCTGTAGAGGTAAAATGAATGACTTACAAAAATGCTTTCATTAAGAGCTTGACTTTGATCTTTAATAGATATGTTACTGTTGCATTATTTTGCATGGATCTTTTACAGGAAATTTCAATAATACTTGCATTAATTATCTATCACTTACAGCAAGAGCATCAATCAGGTTATGGGCTATATGATGGTTTTTTGCATCATTATCATTAAGTATATGTTATGTTGGCAGATATTATTTCCAAGTCAGGTGCAGTGTTGATTCTAGCTGTCTACTTAAACATGACAGGTCGTTTATCTTAGCCAACCTCCAGAAAACATCTCTACAAATTAACCAAAAGTAACAGATCACAAATAAATATTTAAGACAAAAGTTTTTTCCAAACAAACAAACAAGCAAATCTGTGACTTGCATATTTCTTAATCAGTATATAAATATTGTGACACATTGTGAGAATTTAGATACCAATGCCATGTCTGTTGTTAGGTCTAGATGTGTAAAGGATCATAAAGAACAAATTTTGTGTTCCTCTGGGACACAGAGAAAATCCATGAATTGTTAAAATAGAGGAAACTTTAGAACTAATGAATCAATTTGTAGATGTCTATAGTTAACATTTGATTCAAATAAGAACTGACATTTTATGATTTTTCTGAAATTGTGTCAAAATGGTTTAACTTTTTTTTTTTGGTAAACAGTGTAAATTGTAATGAAAAACTAAATGTATATAAAGTATAAAGTTACAAAGTTTGATGTACTTTCATCAACCCTTTCATAACATATGTGAATAAAAGTATAGAATATATAGCTAATATATCTTTCTAAACTTTTATATTTGTGTAATATATCTCAGACAGAGAAAAAGAAAGAATATGATTTAGTTATGTCTCAATAGAAGCTAAATGTCAAGGACACATTGGGTGTTTGATAAATGTATTTTATTTTGTTCATCTGGACATTGAAAAACATTAATGTAATATTAGTGGCTTATAATATGCACATGTGAGAAATTTTTGTGATGATTGTTATACCTCAGGGAACTTGCAAAATCATACCTTTGTCACTAGAAAAAGAGCAATTTTTTTAATGCTTAAGTTTTGACTGTACAATATAGAATAATCAAATATTCTAAACTAACAATAATCATCTCAAATTACATCACATTATTCAAACAAGTACAGTCTCAAGTATTTGTTACATGCAGTGACTTTCTCAGAGACTCAGAATGCAATTAAATAGCAATGACAAGGGAAAAGGGCATTAATGTCCTTCAATACAGACATCCTGTAAATTGGGAATTGTAATGGGAAGTAAGGAAAGTGATTTGATCAAAGTAAAAGTGATTGAAAAGTATCGGTCACTATAAACCTTGGCTGTCTTATGTAATAGACTTGATGGTAATTATTGTGTTTTTGTGAGGAAATGGTCATTGGCTGAGTGCAATTTATGTCCAATTCCGACCAATTTCTACTTGATCTGTCTGGCCGTTTCTTACAATATCTGTCAAGATTTTCATAGGATTGAAGCTTATCCTTTGTATTTTACATCTGCTACCTTTCTGTCTGGAAGATCTCAAACTGTATCTACTTTTAATCTCATGGACACATCCCATTCAGGTAAAATTGAGGGCCATTATCAAATAGGGAACAAATGCTTTTAATGGCTTACTATAGGTCATTGGCCAATTTTAGATCTGCACAATCATGTAAGCATATCAAACAAAGGCGGTCTGATATCATAGGAAGTGATGCTGCGTTGTTGACATAGGTCTACAGGACAGGAATACTCTTATTACCTGCATGATGTTATACAAAAGTTGCCGATATAATGCCCAATTTACTGAGACTGCTCTTTATATAGTTGGTTGTGATTTATGAAAGAAAGTAAACTGTTTTCCATAAACAGTACAAATCTTTAGTTAACAACATCTTGTCTTTGAATAATTAACACACTTTTTGAAATAAAGACCTCTCGAAAGAGACTTTTACATTCACCACTGTTCTGACTTAATTGACCTTATCCGTTCAAAGTGTTGCATTTTTACAGTAATATTTATGAATTATGCATTATCAGAGTCTGTAACGGTTCTTGGAGAAGTTTTTGCCGAGTAATGAAAAATGCTTGCAAAAACATGGACATGTGTGCACATAATATGATCACATAGTAGTGACATCTTTTTTGTCTTAGAAATTAAAACTGATAGTGTAGTTAGTGTTGTAATTCCCCACAAGAATGTTGCAAACATAATTATTTACCCGCGAGAATTCTGACATTCCGTGTAGCAGACGTACAGTACAGTATATAGCATTGTGTTTTAGTCACAGTCATTCACCTTGCACTGATCTCCGCTAACATTTGTTATACAGATAAATAAATGGACAATGATAAAAGAGGGACATTGAAGCAAAGGCTTGGTGATGAAACTGTTCGTACTTATTGACACTGGCTCTGTTCACTAACAAAATCAAATGATCTAGTGATCTTAAGCACAGGTGGCAGTATCAGTGTTTGGACACCCTACCCCTATCTGCCCCTTGACCCCTACTACAACCCTGAAAAAATAATAATTCAACACTCTTAAGGCTTACTATAAGGTACCAAATACAAAACCACCGATGAAATTATATATATAAAAAAAAATTTCTACTATCAAAATTATAGTTATAGAAAGGTGAAAAGCCTACTATATGTTCATTTGCCAAACAATGTGGAACACGGGAAATCGTCGTTTCGGCGACTGAAGCGCATTCCGAAGGCATTTTGCTGCATCATTCACTTACATCAATAAAAAGAACTTGAATTCCACAGCTTACTTAATTCAAGTTTAACGATTATCAATATTCTATCGATTTTTTCTATTTCACGGTAATTTTTGACTTGTGGCTGCCATTTTGGATTCTGATACCTGTGTGTTATACGCGATCTGATTGGACGTCAAATTTGGCTCGTCCAATCAGATCGCGTATTTCAACCCAGGTATCAGACTGCAAAATGGCTACGACAATTCAAAAAATACCGTGAAACAGAAAAAATCGAAATGATAGTGATATCCATTAGACTTGAATTAGATAAGCTGTGGAATTCTAGTTCTTTTTATTAATGTTAATGAATGATGCAGCGAAATCCTGCCGGAATGCGCCTCAGTCACCAAAACGACGATTTTCCGTGTTCCACATTGTTTGGCAAATGAACATATAGTAGGCTTTTCACCTTTCTATAACTATAATTTTGATAGTGGAAAAAAAAAATTTATATATAATTTCATCGATGGTTTTGTATTTGGTACCTTATAGTAAGCCTTAGAGTGTAAAATCATTATTTTTTTCAGGGTTGTAGTAGGGGTCCAGGGGCAGATAGGGGTGGGGTGTCCAAACACTGATACTGCCACCTGTGATCTTAAGTGATTGTATAAGGCTAAAATTACATGGTACATAAAATGTACAACACTCAGCTAGCTGATCCATATTTTTGGAAAAAAATTTAGGTACAGGAATACTGCCACTCATCAAATTAAGGATCAATTTTAGGATCAAGGTCAATATTCGATCAACAATTACTGTAAAATGCCCATGTCTTTTTAAAAGAGCAATTAGTTAGTTTTATTTGGTTTTTTTTGCAAAAAGAATTGATAAGTTTATGATTTAGACATAAGGTAGTTCACCATTTCCTGAGCAACAATTTACATGTGAAAATATATCGAAATTGGCCATGGAAATAATGAGATCAACAGATTCTTTCATGCATAATTTAACAGTTGCTCACCATTATTTTTAGACTGAACAGTTGACTACAAGAAGGAATAATCCTTTCATAGTAATTGTTGTTCTTTGAACTTTAACCTTTCATGTTAAAAATAAGTTCAAAGTTATTTTGGTAATTGCACTGTTTTGTGTATAAATAAGTAATTGATAACATGTGTGTCAGGATCAAGTGAAGTATTTTCAAAAAATGTTTTAACTCTCAACTTTACTCAGGACTGAAAAAATATATATATATATGAGCAGGGTCATGACAAAACCAACATAATGGGTTTGCGACCAGCATGGATCCAGACCAGCCTGCGCATCCGCGCAGTGTGATCAGGATTCATGCTGTTCGCAAAAGCTACCAACTTTATTACAAGTAGAGAAACTGATAGCGAACAGCATGGATCCTGATCAGACTGCGTGGATGCGCAGGCTGGTCTGGATCCATGCTGGTCGCAAACACACTATGTTGGTTTTGTTGTGACGCGGCTCATATGTATATATAGCATGAATGTGTCATCTTAAATATTGACTTTATTGTTCATCCATGCTGCATGAAAGCTTGGAATTAATTTATATCCTAATATTATAATGATATTTTAAAGTATATTCTGTGTTTGTAGGTAAAGCCTGGTTCAGTTAGAATCTGGTTCACTCAGGAATATTATCAAATTCTGCTCCTGGAGGCCTCTCATTATATATTCTTTTGTTCTTATTAATACCAAGTTCACATCCAACCTTCTTTTTTCCCTTCAAATATATTTTTTTGCCTCATAGTTTTCTATGTTTCAAATGTTAAGCCTATTCTGGTGGGAGTAAAATGTGGGCATAATGTCTCAAAACAGAATGAATTCAAAATGCAGTATCCACACTTTTTAAAGAGAGAATGCATGTTATATTATAGAGGAAAACCCTCTGAAGGCATTAGTTAGGTCAGATAATAAATCAGTGGTTTTGTTTCACAAAGAATTCTTGTATTTTTTATGAATAAATCTGGAGAGAAATGGTAACATGCCAGCATTTTCTGGAAGAATGTAAAAAATGTAAAGATTATGTATTCAATACCCTTATTTTATGTAAATGAAATACCATTTATTCTTTTACAAAAGATATTTTTACTTTTTAGATATACCCACAAAGGAAGTGATTATGGTAAATAAATCCTTTGTTTCTTTCTTATTTAAAAACATATTTTTTATTGCCAAAAATAGATATGCATATGTAACAACAATTTGTCTGTTTATGCATTATTTGTTTGTATATATCAAAGGAAATAAAACAGTAAGTCTTCTATATGCCATATTATTACTAAGTACTGCACTAATTAAATACCTATTGACATTTTCACATTACATTGTACATAATCTTGTACATAATCTCTATTGCTTCTTTAGGTGCATACATGCAATGGTTACGGTTTATGTATATGCCATATTAAAGTTTAAGTATGTGCCATGTTGAAGTTTAAGAATGTGCCATGTTGAAGTTTAAGTATGTGCCATGATGAAGTATAAGTATGTGTCATGGTGTAGTTTAAGTACATGTATGTACCAATGCCATGATGAAGTATAAGCATGTACCATGATGATGTTTAATAATGTGACATGATCTAAGTTTAAGTATGTGCTATGGTGAATGGCATGATGAAGTTAAAGTATGTGCCATGTTGAAGATCAAATATGTGCCATGATGAATTTAAAGTATGTGCCATGATGAAGGTTAAGTATCATATATATGTGTCATGATAATATTTAAATAATTTATATGCCATGATAAAGTGAAAGTACAATGTATGTGCCGTGATAAAGTTTAAATATGTCTTCAGCCTAACAGTTTTCTGTTAGTCACACATCTCTTCAAGGTCCATAACCAAAATGTTCTTGCAGATGATGGGAGTAATGACAGGTAATATAGCATTGCTTGCATTGCTGTTCCATCCAGAATTTCTTACACAATAGAATATGGAGAAATGTACTACTTTTAAAAGAACAGCACAATAAGTAGTCAGGGGACACTACCTAGTCTGATATTACCATAACTGCTTGCTTTAACACTTATCATCTGACAAGATTACTTCGTCCGTTTTATCGTCTTTTTAACAGTTCATTATTTTTTCAATAATTTCATGTCTTCTTTTCAGATATATATAAGATGACATTATATACAAAAAGTAATTTACTTAGTAAGTTATCCTAGTTAAAAAGCTCATTATTTTTGGAAAGACATTCTATCTTCCAATCTCTGACAGTCACTCTGTGTGTCTGTATCAGACATCCATTTAATTTACTTGTAAGTCAACTTTAGTAAGAACAAGTAATGACACAATGAACATTGTGTTCCTGCTTTGTGATAACCCTAACAGAGCCATACAACATAACATGGTGCGGCTCAGTCAGTTACTTTTCTTTGGCACCAGTGTAGGACTTGGCCACCATGCTGCCATCCATGCAGACTGTGATCACACACTATACTCTGTGCAGCTAAATTTGACCATCTCACAAACAAACTTCCAAATTGAGATCAAAACGAAATCCTAACAGGCTTAAATTTAGTGTCTTTGTAATAAGTTTGTCCTAATGTATTAAATTGAAGAAAAAACACCGCCAACAACAACAAACAATTGAACACTATTATAAGAAATTCCAATCAATACAATATGAGTTATCTTGCCTTAATGTTTCTTAAAACTTCATCTAGCACATAATGCTACAATAATTTATCTCTCCTTAATTGATCAATATGTGGAGAAGTTGGCAGTTACTTGTGTGGAAAAACAGATTAGTACAGGAACAGAATCCAAGATCATTGATTTTTGTAACTCCCAAAGTTAGATACCACATACTTACCTCATTAGATGTGACTGAAATAGTAATTAAAATCAATTACTTTTTGAAAAGCTGGTGCATAAAGGGTTATAAAATTGAAAAATACACACATTTGAACTGCATGATTTATAATACCCTTGCAAACATTCAATAAACAACCAAACAAACAAACTACTTGTAAGCATGAACAGAATACCTCCCCTATCAGTTAATATGTTGTAGACGAGACAGTTAATGAATATATGTAGACAGTCAAGACTTCTTGGACAGATTATTTCAGTCTTGAAACTGACCATTATTGTCCCCTTGTCTGCTTACACATGATAGATGGAGGACATCTACTGATTTGATCAGATAACTGCTTCTTCTAAAGTAACTTCAAGTTTACATCTGACAGTTCCAATAACAAACATATAATTAATTGACAATCATATATAATAGAAATCTTCTTGCAAAAAAAAAATCTAATGGAAATAATATTTGACCAGTGCAAGGACTGTAAATTGATTTCTTTATTCTGGGACTAATTCAACATCATTGGCTGTTGACTGGAGAATATAAGAAAAGGGTAAAGAGCCAAATGTTATTGTTATTTTCCGTTTGTAAGATAATGGATTTGATGGGTAATGGATTTAATGGATATATGTTTTAGTGGTGAGTTGTCTCAAATGAATTTTTGACAGACAGGCAAACAAATATTTCAAGTTTGTATTTTAGAAAAGGAGAATTAGTATTGACAAGTGAAGTAAGTAAACCAGTGGTACTTAAGAATAACCTTTATACATCTTTAGATATTTCCTTTAGTTAATATATTAATAACATGATATCATTTAAAGTGGGTAGTTCTACAATAGGCACATTTTTTTATAATTATTTCAAATATTGATAAAAAAAAAGAATAGAAAAGTAGAAATGTATCATTTGGATATTCTGTTGAAATGTTGCTTAAAGATATGTTCTTAGTGATATTTAATGAATATTCATAATTCATATGATGAATGATAATATTTTATTCTATAACATTTATTATCATTCTGCTATATGAATAATATATTCATTGAATTACAGACCTTCCATTATAGCCAATTCACTTTAATGTTATTTTCTATTATATAATCTATAAAAAGCTTTTAAATGTCCTTCCCCGGTTCTACGATTGGTTTAGACAATTTATACCTATACTTTTTTTGTAAACAAACAGGTCAATGATCTAAGTCACTACTTTTACCTTAAAAATAGATTTCACCATTTTTTTCCCTCTAAAAATAGATTTTTATTGAAATCTGGCGTAGGTCGCTAAGATACATGTATGACTTTACATCTTGTCAAATTTGTTGTTACTATTTCGAACTGTTAGGTAAAGTTTTATGTTCCTTATAAAAGATAATTTAAGGCTCATAATTATGGAAAAAGTAAACAAGTTTAAAAATATGTCAGTTGCATGATATTCAGAGGCAGATTTGATAACAGTGTAAAAGTTATATACGTTATAAATCTGTTATAAGTATGATCATCCAGGCTGATTTAGTACGCTTTTGTGCGCCTAGTTTGCGCAAGCGACAACATGACAAAGCGCCAAACGGAGCATTGTCGGACTTTCGTCTTGTAGTTCTGTTGCTAACAATGCATGCCAAATGGCGCGTTGTCGTGTGGCATGTTGTCGCTATGTCACATTGTTGCTCAGTTCAAATCGAAGGATTGGGTTATAAGCCAAACGACAGGGTGACATCGCGTCAACGCGCCGCATGACAATGCGCCGTTTGGCGTGCTTCGCTATAAACAGGACGACAAGACGAAAGTCCGACAACGCCCCGTTTGGCCCTTTGTCGTGTTGTCACTAGTGCCAACTAGATGCACAAAAGCGTACCAAATCAGCCAACATAAATAAGAGACAAAATACTGAAAGTCTGATAGCATTAATTGATACTTTCTTGTTTCAGCAAACACAGATCATCCTATGAAATATCACATCACATAGATATCAATTATAGTTTTTAATTGGGTGGTAGGCCATCAATATAGGACCTGAGGTCATCTGTACAGGTAGGACGCACTCTGCACTGTTTGGTTCTAGTATTTTGCTTTTCAATTCCCTTTAAAGCAGCACGCTTCCAGATTTATGCTAATTTTCATGAAAATTTGAAAATGTATTTAACAGTATAATATTGTAAAGTTACCAAAAGAATGCAATTTACACATTATCAATGGCACTCACAACCTATGTAAATTAATTACTATAAGGAGGTCAAAATATGTAAATATAGCCCTTCCCCTATTGCGTTAGTAACACAGTAGAAATATGGTTATAAATACTGCAAAATTTGGTCATTAATCACACTGTGCGGCACATAACATGTAAATTTTTACTAAAATTTTGAATCTTAATTTTATACTTTCCCTAAAGTCTACATATTCTCAGATTTGATTTTATCAAAATATTTTGCTCATTCTGGAGGCGTGCAGCTTTAAGTAACAATTAACAATTCGATATTAGAAGGAGGCAAGTTATTATTCAAATTCAGCAAATAAAAGATAATATTTTGAGTTTCTCTATTTATTTAACTGAATTGTTGGTATATTATGAAAAATATATTCCTGTCTTTGAAATGTCTATATTGGCCA
Organism: Ruditapes philippinarum; assembly: GCF_026571515.1. Lineage (NCBI taxonomy): Eukaryota > Metazoa > Mollusca > Bivalvia > Venerida > Veneridae > Ruditapes > Ruditapes philippinarum. The sequence continues at coordinate 137,823 of NW_026856551.1, forward strand.
AGTTCTTCTGCAATTTCCATTATAAATTTGAATATCTAGATATTTCATTTCACAGAAGTGCATTTTCAAACACATGCAATTAAAGTGATGAATATTTTACTAAAATAATATCCATAGATGCCAAGATATATTTGTCAAAATGTTACCAAAGGTTTATATTGGTCCAAAATACTTAATATCTTCAAATGTTGTGACATCCCCCAGGGGGGTTCTGTATTATTGCTGTATTGAGAATATATTGACATTTATCATTATTCTCTTTGATGATTATTTGCATGTGGGCTAGTTCACTTATATATTTGTATGTTTTTCTAATTGGGAAATAAGAGCAATATGACTTGTAATCAATCAGGTTCAAGGTTTGGAATAATTGTTCAAATTGTCAGTTGGTTATAGGATAAAATCATGCAGTTTTTGCAGTATCTTTTATTTGTTTTTGTTCCCTACCTTGTTTCTATCATATTCATCATCATAAGATTATGGTTTGGAACAGGAATGGGAGTTCACATTCATAAAATCAAGTCTGCAACATACTCAGTTTTGCCATGTTAAACTTTGCTAGGTTTAGTGATCTTTATGCTTTTCATTTTGACCATTTGTCAGGTCATTTAACGAACAGGATTCTAGGATATGAACCAAATGAAATATTTTGTCCACTCAAGGAATTTATTTAATAGTAGGACACTGTGTGACTCAGCAGTGCCAAGCACAATGTTACTTAACAATATATCATTTATCTATGTTTACATATTATAGCTGAGAATTCAATGATGAAATAGCTTAATCTAATTTCTATTCTCTGTTTTTCAATCTTCTCATGTATGACTAATCATTTAATTGTCTTAATAATGCTGTCATCATCACATGCTACCATATTTTATATCCCTTGAAAATAAAATTCTTTCAAACAGACTGATGTTTTCTTGTTCAGATAGTTCATTGATATTTAAACTCCTCTTTTCTTGCATGAAAAAAAGGTTGATAGATTTGTTTGGCATTTCTGGCCCATGGAAGATTGCCTTATGTCAGATCACATGAAACTTGCTTGTCAAACTTGAACAATTCTTGAGATATGTTCATGGAGAGAAACTTTTTCTGTATCATTTTCAGTAAATAATTGAGCTGCCAAAAAAGAGGCATCGGGTTATCAGCCTTATTTGTAGACGGATGCAATGCTATATTCCTTATAACCATTTTATATCAGCAACTGAATCTAATTCGGATACATTTTTTTGTCTTGGGGCTTATAGAAAAATATGCAAATGTGGATATAGACAGAAGGAGAATTATTGAATATTTATGAAATATTCTTTGTCCTATTTTGAGAAGAAGTTTACTTGAAATGCCAGATTTTTGCTGCTTCTTAAGTTGACTTATGAAAGGTATTAATGGCATTTTCTAGGAAACAAAAATGAGTTATAACATGGACAGGAAAAAAGACTCCTGTTTGCATTGATATGGTATTTTTGCTGATATGATTCTGGTAGTAATAACTCAGTAATATTGGTTTACTGTTTATGAATCATAAATTTATATCTCTATCATAAAACATTGTTAGGGTGTATCTTGGGGTAAAAAAAAACCCACACAAACAAAATACTGAAAAGAGACAAATGCTTTAGATGAAATAGACAAATGCTTTCTAGATAAGACTATTTTTCAAAGATCAAGAACAATTCCCCAGATAGCGTTGTTTAAAGAAAATAAAATAGATAATATAAAATATATACATAGGAGAAATTTTGAAATAGCACATTTTTTTTTAAGTTAAGCATCTTATGTATAATAATGAAGTAAAGAAATTTTATGGGCAGACTTAAATAAATAATGAGCTTTCAGAACAGTTTAATGTTCTATTCAAATAAAGCTGTAGACTTTTAAATTTCACCATTTTCATGTTTAAATGTTGAATTCTGCTTAAGCCGGTGCTAGGGGGCATGGAAGGTAACTTGTACTTTTCAGTACTCGGTCAATGAACAGGCTCAATCAAACTGAGTCTGCAACATTTTTAATATTGCCGTGTTGGGCTTTCTAATTAGGGATTCCATTTTTCTCTATTTTTAAGGCAGATAGTTTACACTAAAATGCCAAAGAAACAGACAATATATTCTTAAAATATAAGTATTATTAATTGTGATTAAATGAAAATATATGTCAGTCTTTGAAAAATATGTAAATTTTAAAATTGTTTGCATAAGCTACAGAATATAATCCCTAGTTCTAAACTTTTGGCATTGTTTGGCAGGCTCTACAAGACAAGGTTAAATCATTCTCCAATCTAATACTGTAATTGAAGAAAATGACTTTTTATCAATCACTTAATTAGCTGGTACTTCAACTCAATGAGCTCTTGCAACAATAATAACATTTGTCTATGCCACCAATATAAAGTCTTGCCACCAGTATAGAACTTTGCCACCAGGATAGAGCTTTGCCACCAGGATAGAACTTTGCCACCAGTATAGAACTTTGCCAACAGGATAGAGCTTTGCCACCAGGATAGAACTTTGCCACCAGGATAGAACTTTGCCACAAGGATTGGCGTTTGCCACCAGTATAGAACTTTGCCCCCAGAATAGAACTTTGCCACCAATATAAAGTCTTGACCACTATTGAACCAGACTACCAGTAGATAACCAAGCACCTGACCAAATAGTATTTCAGTATTATGATATTGACATAATGATAAGTTCCAAATTTAAAACAACATTATATATATGTTTAATACTGGTAGCATTTACATGTACATAACATCCATCCATCATATATTATATTAGTTTAGGGAGAAAATTTGAATTTCAAGTGTGTATACTTGCTGTGAATTCAAGTGGTGCCAACTTGTCTGAGATGGAAGAAATGTAAAGAAATAATTACTAGGTCATGTTAGCTGTGGCTTAAAGTAATATGATACAAATATAAGCTGTTGTTACTTATATTGTCATACTGCATGTCTAAACCAAGATTTAATTAGCTTAACTTGTGTCCTAAAGTAGTCAGTGATTTATATATATTAGAGAAGTTCATTCATTAGCTAAACTTGTGTCCTAAAGTAGTCAGTGATTTATATATAATTTAGAGAAGTCCATTCATTAGCTTAACTTATGTCCTAAAGTAGTCAGTGATTTATATATATTAGAGAAGTCCATTCATTAGCTTAACTTATGTCCTAAAGTAGTCAGTGATTTATATATATTAGAGAAGTCCATTCATTAGCTTAACTTGTGTCCTAAAGTAGTCAGTGATTTATATATATTAGAGAAGTCCATTCATTAGCTTAACTTATGTCCTAAAGTAGTCAGTGATTTATATATATTAGAGGAGTCCATTCATTAGCTAAACTTGTGTCCTAAAGTAGTCAGTGATTTATATATATTAGAGAAGTCCATTCATTAGCTTAACTTATGTCCTAAAGTAGTCAGTGATTTATATATATTAGAGAAGTTCACTCATTAGCTAAACTTATGTCCTAAAGTAGTCAATGATTAATATTGTTTAGAGAAGTTCATTCACTAGCTAAACTTGTGTCCTAAAGTAGTCAGGACAGTGATTTATATATATTAGAGAAGTCCAATCATTAGCTAAACTTGTTTCCTAAAGTTGTCAGTGATATATATATATATATATAAGAGAAGTTCATTCCTTTTTTTTTCCCAATGAATCAGATTAACTTTGGCATGTTTACTGCCCAGTCTTTTAATTTTCACTCTTACTTGTTATTACTAGTACTAGTTCTTAAATATCATAACTCTGTGACCATTGTGTTTTAGAATCAATATTTACCATAATTATTTTGTTTACGTTGTCTAACACCACCAGACTATACAATTAGTTCACTTTGTAGAATTTTAAGGCATAAATTTATCTTCCAACACTTTCACTTCTTTTTTTGACACTATCCTGTGAAAAGAAAGCAAAGCTGGCTTACATTAAGTGATTATTGCTGTGGACACATTGGAGATTGGTCAATAAAGAGGTTATTGGCTGTTGCTAAGTGTTGTAATATATCACAGTTTGTGAGGTTAGTAATGGTTAGTTAGCCTGGAATGAACATGTCCTTTATGTCCTCTTAGTACAATCAAATGTTCTGTTAATGGAACTTGTGTCAGGAAACTTCGACAGAAATTATCTGCTTTTCTTGAAGTGTTGATTTAATGTGGTTTTTCTTGGGCTTTTTGTAAGACACATGACTAGTTTTAGAAAAGAAAAACAAAACAAATGGTTCTTTAATAACAATTGTTTTTATTTTGCTTCATTGTTTCAGTTTCAAGTACAAATATTAATGTTATGTTTTTATCTTTTGAATATGTCTAGTCACATCACCTTGCTGCATTTTCACGTTTGGTATTTAAGTAACTGAAGAATTGTCATTGTTTTAGAATCACATGTTCAGTTAATGAATTTCATGGATTCATGATACTTAAATTGTGCAAGTACAGTATAATAATGAGACATAGCTAGAAAAGAGGCAATACAAATAAAATTACTGTATGGGATCCTAGTTTATTTTATATAGCTAAGAATGATTTTGTGAAGCTTTCAAAAGGAAATGAGAAATTGTCCATTATATATGGTCATGTCCCCGAAGAGTTCAGTAATAACTGTATAGTGAAGCTACTGACATTTATCATTTTTCCCCAGCAATAAATATTTGGGGATATTGTGTTTCAGTGGCCTGATGGAGATACCAATATAGCAAAACCTCTACATGTTTATCGGAAGAAGTGGACTGTTTTTGTTTTGGAAAGATAATAATTTTATGGAATTGTACTATTCTTGAGTGAAAGTTTAGCAACTGGAAATACTGTAAAATATCATGGAAACCACCAATTAGTATCTGAAGAAAACTGGATCTGGAGACAGAAACATGCTTTCTAAACAGTACAGAGCTGTTTAATCTATTTGTTCTACTATTATAAGTACATCCGGAATAAACTTGGTTGACTCGGATTTCAGTAGAAGTCAAGTTCTTAACATCCTGTACTTTGGGAATTTAAAAGAATAAATGTTAGAAAAAATAGGCTAGTGTTGTTTTTGCACTTTTATGTTTTACAACAACAGCTGCAGGTGGTAAGGAAAATTCAAAGACTCAAACCTTTATATGATCTACAAAAATCTATAATATGAAAGCTTTTGGTTAGGAACTATGTAACATACACTTCCTTTTTTGTTTGCCATATAACTAAAGCTTTTTGTGCATTTTGAGACATTGATTTGATATTTGAAACTTAATTTTGATTGGACATTTATCAAGGGATGTGTGTAATTGACATAAATTGGCTAGCTGCTGATTGGTCAAGCTATGTATGTATTTATAGATGACAAGGTTATGACAGTAATTGAATGATAAACAGTAATGAAAAGTGACCATAATGATAAATGCAGGAAGTCAAAGAATTTCAAGGAGAATAAAAATAAACTAACTTGAAAGTTTCTTATAAGCAGAGAAAAATAAAAGTTTCATGGAGTAAATCATTCTTTTGGGAATACGATCATGGCACATTGTATTGGAGCATTGTTAAGAAAATCTTTCATCACCTCTTGCAGAAAATGTGCATGCTATTCTCCTAAACAAATGCCCAAAGGAATAACACAGGTCTTAAGGTGAATCAGCACTTTTGTTTGATGTAAAAGATTTTGAATAAAAATCCAGACATATTAAAATGTCTTGTCATAATATAATATGTAATTTGAATATGATATTACCAATATAAGAATACTTTTCATTTTGATTCAGGTATTTAATATAATAAGAATTACATCTTATTACAGTTCAACAATATTATTTCATATTATGTATTGAAGATGGTAAAATATTATGAAAATGTTATATACAAGAGAAACTTAACAATATTAATCATTTCAAATATTGCATATAAATTATTTGCAAAAAATTAGTTAGTTTTAAGAGGCCTGCAACATGGTTATGAAAAAAAGATTGGCAACCATTTGTTTTTAATTTTATTCAATATTAATTTTGTTGAATACTATTTATGTATTGTAGCCAGTATAATACAACATTGTATCAATGTCAGATGGTCAAATGTAGGATGTTTTGTTTTGTTCTGCATGTGTTTTATTAAGTCTCTCTATCTGTCCATTTCCCTGTGTGCAGCCAGACAATCAATGACTGGTTGGTAGAGAGTTCTGTCTAATAAACATTTTATAGCAATGGTGGCATGGGTATCAATAAGAAGTCCTTCACTACCAAATTAAATTGACATCTTGTCCAAGCAATCAGACAGTTAGGGATGGAGTGACAAAATGATTTTCAAGAAATAATGAGGGTTATCAGGGAGGACAACTTACTTGAATTACTTGTGTAGACATCATTATCTATATTTTCAGGAAAGAAGAAATTTAATTTCAAGAATAATGAAGTCTCTTTTAAGACTGAGAGATGTAATAAGAAATTGTGGGAAACCAGGTTTTGTGGTTGCCATAGAAATATGGAATGTCAGAAACTGGTTGATTAAGAGCTATAGTAGTTATGAAACTAATTCATACTTTTTTTTCATTATAAATTGTTCATAAATAATATATTTTTAATTATATCATTCAGTTTAAACCTGATGCAACAAGAAAATTGTGAATTTGGAACCTAAAAGATTGTCCGTGGAAAGGCAAAAACTGAAATCACTCTGTTTACCATATTGTATCTGCATAATGAATAAGTGTTACAGTGCATTCTACAACTTGCACCAAATTTGAGCTTAATATAACATTTGCATTCGACATTGATAAATTTTAACCATTGGTATATATTTCCACTCTTAAATTCATTACAGATTATTCCTGAAATCATATAATGAGGACCTTTTGAGTTTGGAATTTTTGTTCCCTGGATGATTACTGTGGATTTTACAACAAAATAGAGAGAAAAAGACTAAAACCACGATAATGTTTAAATTTCAATTTCAAACGTTGCTATGCTGCAATTGTGTTTGTTTTTGTCTCCAATGGTGTGTATTTGATATTTCATATGCTTGTGTTTTTAACTGGTGCCATATTGTCTGAAATGGAAACTGAAAAATACATTATACATGATTTTTTTTGCAGGAAGCTGTTAATCATGTTTTGAAGCCATTATAATTGCTGTGGATTTCTCCATTTGCTGTTCTGTGATGTAATTAAACAGCAATCCCACTGTTTGTTTTAAAGGGACATGACTCCAAGAGGGTCACAAGAATGTCACTTTCTTTCAAATAATCAGAGTGATATACTATGTTTATTTGAGATGATACTTAAAAGGGTAAAGAAGGCTATACAAACAAAGTAAATAGAAAAGAAACATTTTTTTTAAAGATACAAAAAAAGATAAAGGTCCATAAAGGTACAACTTTCAAAGAACACACCTATAAAAACATTATACAAGTTCTTGAACAGCGTAATTTTATTTAACATAATATTCAAAAAGGGAGTATGCCAAAATAAATAGAAACAAAATATGATTCAAGAAGGCAACAAGGACCATAAGTAAACAATAGAAAGGACCTCAGAGGCACATTGAGCTTACGCAGTGTTGCAATGAGCCATTTATATAAAGAACTTATTCTAATAATTATGATTCTGATATAAATTTTACTAAGAAATGGCTCAGATTTATTTCAGAGAGAAGTTACATTAAAAACTTAGTAGTAAAGTTGTGTGTAAGTCAGACCATTCTAATGGAGTGAAATATGAATCTTTGTTATTTATAGGTTATTTATGGGGTAAATTAAGTCTTGGCTGAACTGTGTAACATATGGGATTGTGTTGGTCTGTCCTGGAAAAACAAACAACTTTCATTATTTTATCTCAAATGTCCTTTATAGGAAAATTGATTACAGGGAGATAGTAATCCAAGGCAGCTTCATTATATGATAGAGACACTGTGGTCACATAGGAGATTGGTCAATAAAGAGCATTATTGGATCTCTCTTTTTTTTTGAGTGTTGTAATATATCACAGTCTGTGAAGTTTTTCTCTCCCTCTGATTATTGGTCAGTTGTGAGAATCATGATGAAAATCTAAATGAAGAAGTGGTTAGTCCATTCAAGCCATAGAAATGTTTTGTTAAATGGTATTTACAGGGGTAAGAACAATAGTTAGAGGGCTTTTTTAGGAGAGATTTCTATAAAATCATGACCTTAATTTTTTTTTTCCCAATAGATGTTCTGATATTCAAGTTTTGTTGGTTGTTTTTTTTTTTGCATGTTATTTATAGTTTAGTGATTAGTACAAAATATGTTGACAATTTATGTCTTATAATGAATTATAATGATATTACAATGTTAAATTGAATTAATTAATTTATTTGACTTCTGGGTTTTAATTTATATGCCAATGAAGTCCTACAGATGTCATCAGAATTTTATTGCACATTATTTTGTTATTCCAGCTACACAGCTGATACCCCTTCATTACCCTATTTAACAACACAAGCGGGGTACCAGGATAAACAACCATCCTTGCTTACACTGAGCTAAATAATGATTAAAAAATAAAATCTGAAAATATTGCATAGATCATCAGCCTGACTGGTGATGCACCCAAAATGGAAAAATCTGCAAAAGATAAAGAATTGAATTGAAAATCTATTTTTTTTTGCACAATTTTTAGCCTTATTTGAGTCATTGTTTGGTCATTTTGCACAATAAAGGTGAGTTATCTCCCATGAAAGAAAAAAGGAGTAAAATTTTAATTAAAATTAACTAAATTTAAGATATTGGTATGCACCAGCGTAGAACTTATAAATTTTATTTCTGTCAAAATACTAATTATAAAGTGTGGGGTATTAAACCACAGCTTAGTTGTAACTGGTAAAAACATAATAATAAGTTTTTTTGTATTTGACATCATTAATCATACAAGAATAAGCAGTTTTTCTGTCATCTGTTGTTAATAATTCATGAAAGTCTGGGGTATCAGGGACAATCGGAATAAATCAACATCATTAACTGTGTAAATTTACTTACACCTTCACAAATTAGTGGACGCTCATGACTATTGATCAATCTATTGTACAATACAACTTCTATTTTTTTGTACTATTGATGGTGTTGGGGAGTGGGACAGGGTTTTCCGGAAATGTTGAAATTGATATAATTGTGTCCCAGGGGGGTTCTGATATAATTACTGTGTTGAGAAGCCATGACATTAATCATTTTTTACAGTAATAAATATCAGTGATATGGTGTTCTAATGGGCAAGAATGGTTTAGTAGAAACTGATCTGTAAATCCAATCTCTTAAGAACACTAGACTAAGCATGACAAGAATTTTCAAGAATTTATGATGATGTTTTGTCAACTAGGGGATACATAAGGGAATATGGTAAGCAGGCATATAATTAAAGCTTTTCTCTTTTTCAGTTTTGTAAATTAGATGAGAGAGATTTTGGGAGACTGCAGATTTGCTGACTTAGAGAAAATAGACAACTGTTCATTGTTATAGAAGGTATGTACCAAATCAAAGTACATTAGAATTTGTAAGAGGAATTTTGTCTGCAGAGCTTATAATAATAATAATGATAATAATAATAATAATAATAATAATAGTAATAATAATAATAATAATAATAATAAAGACTTTATTTAAAGGGGCAACATAGTTTAAGGCATGCCCAGTCTTCCCTATGAGCCTCTATCAAATATACAATGTACATAATATAAACATTTACAAACAAAAGGTATGATAAACAGCAACAAAATTACAAATACAAAGTAATTGAGAAAACGTGTAAAATGAAAATCTAGAGTAAAAACATTATATAAGAATTTAAACATTGCAGGTAAGATATACAATATCATAATTTACATTTTGTTTAGGGGAGGCATAAATATTTACACCATTAATTTATGTGTTAGGGACATTTTCGTGAAGGAAGACAACTAACTAGTTACTATAAGGGTTTTTTTGACATGAAGGGGCTGGGGATTTCAAGATTTTTTGAGATTTGCATACCATTTGATGTATGTCTGGAGTAATAACTGGTGCACAAAATTTCAGATTATTCCCTCGTTCTGTTTTCCAAGAATAATCTTTCTTATTGTGCAAAATGACCAAAAATATGAAAAGAAATGCAACACTTTCTAAATATCATGCAAGAAATTGTTTATTAATTTTACTCTGTGTATATTTCTTTATAATCTTTTTGCAAATTTTTCCATTTTAAGTGCATCACTAATGTTTTATGTTTTTAGTTTGTTTTTTACCTTGGTGGAGCTATTTTAATGACAGAACCACTGACTGTTACTTTGGAAAGTTCCCTCTTGTCAGAGTGAAACTTAAAGACAGGGTGATTCATATTGGTTGTCAAGGTGTCTACAATAGTTTATTGTAAAATTTAATCGAAATTTGAGATAAGTAATATTACTTATTATCTCCCCTTAAAATACTGGCATGAAATTTAAAATGACTGTAAATCAATACATCTATTTGAAGATTGTATTATAATTTCAATGATAACAAAATGATACTTAACATTGGCTGTAACTAAAGAATTTCATTTAAAGTATGGAAAGACCATAATTTTGTCATTAGATTATTAGACCAAGCCTTTTTACACTGGTGACAACTGAACCGAAATTGGATGGGGTATTTTTTTGGATAGTCTTGCATAAAAATATGGAAATAAGGATATAGATCTGGTGAATATTGAATAGTTATGACATATTGTTTGTCATATTTGAGATGGAATTTACAGATAGCTCTCATTATATCCCAGGCTTAAGTTGCCATATGAAAGGTTTACTTTCCCTATAGCGTCTGATTGATGAGAAATGTTCGGGATCGAGAACAAACTGTTATGCATAAATATAATCATATTGCCTAAGTTATTTTTGCTGTTATAATTCTGCTATATTAGTTTACCCTTTGTGAGTCATAAAATTGTTTCCCCCCTTGAATAAATGCAACTTTAGATGTTACGCAGGATGAAAGAACGAAAAATTGATCCTGACATAAACAAAGAGGCTGTTTTCTCTTGAAAATTCTTCTTTGGCAAATAAAATTCACAGAATTTTGCATTTGTGCATTTTGAACGTTTCCCATTCCTTCTAAAGAAACACAATTTAAATACAATGGTTGCTGGGTTAGGGAGATTGATTGTGGGAAACAACACCTTAACAGTAAGTCTTTCTGTTACAAGTAAATATTAATGCTTTTCACTTAAATCTTTTGGCGTTTTGGTTAGCAAATGATATTTCATAGCATTTATGATAAACAAAATAAAAAAACTAGATTTCTCAATGTGTGCTTCATATTCTCATTGGTCTGTTCCAGCTGTTTTAGTATTTTAAGTCAGTCTCAGGATGGTTTTGTTCTTGATTTTTGGTAACCTTCATGAACATAATCATGTTACACTATTTTAGAACAGTTGTCAATGTGATCTTGAGTTAGTCCTAAAACAATATTAATTAAATGTAAGAAGAACATTTTATAGCAATTATGTCATAACATTTGCTGAAGAACATTTTGATTAAGAACAATTGATAAGAACACATATTATTATACCCCCAAAAACGAAGTTTGGGGGGGTATATAGGAGTCACCCGGTGGTCGGTTGGTCGGTCGGTCGGTCCAGACGTCCGTTGCATTTTCCTTGTCCGGACCATAACTTGAAGACTAATGGTTGGAATTCAATATAACTACATACAATGGTCAAGCACATTGAGAGGAAGTGCAGTGTACAAGAACCATAACTCTATCTTGACTAATTACAGAGTTATTGCCCTTTGTTACTTTTCCTTGTCCGGGGCATAACTTGAAAACTACTGGTTGGAATTAATAACAACTTCATACAATTGTCAAACACAATAAGGGAAAGTGCAGTGCACAAGAACCATAACTCTATCTAAAGTAATTACAGAGTAATTGCCCTTTGTTACTTTTCCATTGCTTTCTTTTGTCCGGACCATAACTTGAAGACTAATTGTTGGAATTCATTATAACTACATACAATGGTCAAGCACATTGAGAGGAAGTGCAGTGCACAAGAACCATAACTCTATCTTGACTAATTACAGAGTTATTGCCCTTTGTTACTTTTCCTTGTCCGGGGCATAACTTGAAAATTACTGGTTGGAATTCAAAACAACTTCATACAATTGTCAAACACAGTAAGGGGAAGTGCAGTACATAAGAACCATAACTCTATCTAAAGTAATTACAGAGTTATTGCCCTTTGTTACTTTTCCATTGCTTTCTTTTGTCCGGAGTATAACTTGAAGACTAATTGTTGGAATTCATTATAACTTCATACAATGGTCAAGCACATTGAGAGGAAGTGCAGTGCACAAGAACCATAACTCCATCTTGACTAATTACAGAGTTACTGCCCTTTGTTACTTTTCCATTGCTTTTTTTGTCCGGAGCATAACTTGAAGACTAATGGTTGGAATTCAATATAACTTCATACAATGGTCAAGCATATTGAGAGGAAGTGCAGTGCACAAGAACCATAACTCCATCTTGACAAATTACAGAGTTATTGCCCTTTGTTACTTTTCTTTGTCCAGAGCATAACTTGAAAACTACTGTTTGGAATTCAATACAACTTCATACAGTTGTCAAGGACATTAAAAGGAAGTGCAGTGCATAAGAGCCATAACTCCATTTTGACAAAATACAGAGTTACTGCCCTTTGATACTTTTCCTTGTCTGGAGCATAACTTAAAACGTACTGGTTGAAATTCAAAACAACTTCATACAATGGTCAAGCACAAAAAGAGGAAGTGCAGTGCACAAGAACTATAACTCCATCTTCAGTATTTATAGAGTTATTGCCCTTTGTTCCTTTTCTTTGTCTTTCTGGACTTATTACAGAGTAATTCAATAAAACGTCATCAATGGCCAACCACATTGAAAGGAAATGCAATATACAAGAACCACAACTATCTTTAATTGCCCACAACCATAACTCTATATTTCAATTCTTTTACAAGATATTCTGTTACTAGTAACATCCTCATTTCCGAAGCAGTCTTATGGGGGTATTAATCACATTTAGTGATAGTTCTAGTTTCAAAAGTTCAAAGACTGTTCTTCTTTTATATAATAAAGTCGCAATTTTCATAATTAACTTTAATCAACTTCACATACATCCAAATTTTTCAGATATATAATAGTATTATGATATATCTAGATGATTTACCACAGTCCAGCTTATTCTGTAGAAATGGCAAGAGAAATAATCATAAAACATCAAGAGTGAAATAAATCAAATTTGTCTATTCTTTCATGTGATTGGTCAATTATCTATATAGGACATATTACAGATATCCCATATATCAAATCTTAATTGTTTCTTGTGATTGGTCAGTTTTATGAGACCATTATTTATTTTGATTTGTTGTGCCATTTTTTCTTAAAATGTTTACTGAAAATCTCTGTGGGGTCTCTTATGTCAAACCAATCAGTGGTTACTATTGAGAGTTTGATTCCCAGAAAGGGCAAAAATGAAGAAATTTCATTTCACTAGTTTAAAGTAGGTTTTTGATGCCAAAAATATTAATTTTCCTTTTTGGTTGAACCAGTGTATGTGCAGAACCAGTAAAACTCAAAATGTTGCCTGCCATTATGACCTTATGATGTAATAAGTGTGGGCATAACATAATTAAAGCAAACTAACAATAAATGAAATGAATTATCTCTTGTGGCATCTCTTCAACATGTCAGACTTAAATAAAGATAATGTTTTTCTATTTTCTAAGAAAACAGATCATACTTTGATAGAATATATTATCTAGTCATTTGGGAGTTTTCTGGAAGACTGATTTTCAGTTTTTACAGAGAATAACAGAGACATGGTCACATTATTATGCATGTAGTTTCTTTTAAACTTTAGTCCTTTATGGAAATAAATAGGTCTGAAGTTGACTCAGTGTTATTGTAATAATCCTAAAGAAAAGGCAATGGTTAATGTTTGCATCCCTTCATGCAGGCAAAGGAATGGACATATGTCAATATTGTATTCAGTCAGTATTGTTGGGTATATAATGGTCTCATTGGGTACTTTAAACAAGAGAGGTACCTAATAAATATCCACTTGTTAGAACATCCGCATTATCATTGGCTTAACCAGTAATCTGCTGAAATTCTTAAATGGTCTTGTCCAGCTTCCATTTTTTGAAACTGTCTATTGATATCATGATGAAAATTATGTTAGTGAGCCAACAGAATACAAAGTCTAGTAAGAGAGTATTAATTTTATAAATACGAATACAAATACAAAAAGTTTATTTGTACAGTATACAATGTTTGGAGATCAAAACATGGATTTAAAGGTACAATCTGGCCTGGCTCTGTTATGGTGGCAAAGGTTAATCACTTTTGGTTCCAGCAGAATGATATGTTTGAAAATTCAGAAACATCCACAGAATGAACTAATTCAATGTGATGATTCTGGAACCTTCAAAATAACATTTTCATGCCATTCCATGTTTAAATGCTTTAAATGTTTTTGCTTATTAAAGTTATTGAACCAATACTTATTGCTGAAAAAGTTAATCATAATGTTATATCAAAAAGAAAACCTATTTCCAGTCCTTTTATTATCAAATTGTTATTGAAGAACATATACATGTCCTTTTTTAAGCTAAAAGTACACTGGAAGATAGATGGATAAAAATTGGAAGATCTATAACTTTGCTAATTTGTAATTCCTTATTTCTCTTTTTCCAATTAACAATTCATTGACTTCATTAAGGCCATTTGTGACATCTTCAAAACTTGGTATTAAGTGAGACAGTCTGAAACAAAATGTTGAATAAGTGTCTATATAGAGTTCTTTAATTGACAACATGTCTGTCCAAAGGAAAACCAGCCAGACTTATAATTCATCGGCTACAAGGACCTCTGAACTAACGTCTATTTCTCAAAACTTCTTATATAGATATAAACATTAATAATGTTATATTATCTATGGTACAGGAAAAAGAAATGGATATTTTTAGAATAAATGAAACCAATTTGAATGGATAAAGGATCTATTGGAAGACAAGAAATTTGTTTTAGCTAACACATCTTAAACTTGAAGTTTGTGGTTATATAATTTTCCTGGAATGGGTATAATGTTTGATGACATGAAAACATTTGTATTTTCGTAGAGGTTTTCTATTCTATGAATTGTAAGAAAGCACAAATGATAAATGAAGTTTTAAGAGTTGCTATGTTGGTATGATGGTTTAGTGTAAGTTTTTGGAAAGATTAAAGACTATTTAATTTAATATTTTTTATGAGTTAAACAACTATTTTCACATTCATCATTGTAATCAACTTCACCTCAATGTTGCCATGTAAACTTTCTGTACCTTACATGTCCCTTACACTGGTGCCCCTTAAGGCCAGTGTAAGGGGCATGTCACAGCAATGGTCACTATTGATAGATCCCTACTCTGACCTTTTATTTGAATAACAATAGATGTAACCACAAACATAGACCTGTGTTATTTTGTGGTGAAATTCTTATCATATCCCACTAATCTGCTAATTCAATTTGAATAAATTAGGGTCATGCAGGATCCATCTATGCATTGATCATAGTCAGTCACTCAGTAAGTCTGAAATTTTCATTTAATGCCCTTTCCTGACTATTTATATAGTATTTCAAAGTTTCTTTGAATTCGTTTACATATATACTTTGATAGATGAAACTTTGTTGTTTTTTTTTCTTAATGCCCTACACATCCTATAAAGTTGACAGGATTAGATTTCTCTTTAAACATCTCTGTAGTTTATGACTGACAGTTCAATAACAAAGAGATAATTAATTGACAGGGATATATATGGAATCTTCTTACAGAATTCTAATGGAAATAATATTTCACAATGAATGAGATCTCCAAATTGATTTCTTCTTTTTCTTTCTCTTATATGTATTGGCTATTTACTGGAAAAGTTAGCAAAGAGAAGATCGAAGACTCGGAGCAAAATTATCGTACATCATATGAAATAAATAGTAGATAAGATTGTTTTGCACTAAGTTTAAGAAATGGATTATGGCTGATTAAATGTCAGTTGTCTGATGTTCATCTTGTGTTTTGTTTGGTTTAACAATATGGACACTGGACAATGGAGATATAAATATTATTAAGTTTTTAAGTATAAGATCAGTAACCCCTTTGTAACCCTGAAACCAAAAATGATAACCTTTTCCACAAGAACAGGGCTTTGCCACAAGTACAGGGCTTTGCCACAAATACAAGGCTTTGCCACAAGTACAGGGCTTTGTCACAAGTACATGGCTTTGCCACAAGTACAGTGCTTTGTCACAAATACAGGGCTTTGCCACAAATACAGGGCTTTGCCACACAAATACAGTGCTTTGTCACAAATACAGGGCTTTGCTACAACAAATACAGGGCTTTGCTACAACAAATACAGGGCTTTGCTACAAATACAGGGCTTTGCTACAAATACAGGGCTTTGCTACAAATACAGGGCTTTGCTACAACTAGAGGGCTTTGCCACAAGTACAGGGCTTTGCCAGAACTAGAGGGCTTTGCCAGAACTAGAGGGCTTTGCCACAACTAGAGGGCTTTGCCACAAGTACAGGGCTTTGCTACAACTAGAGGGCTTTGCTACAACTAGAGGGCTTTGCCACAACTAGAGGGCTTTGCCACAAGTACAGGACTTTGCCACAAATATAGGGCTTTGCTACAAATACAGGGCTTTGTTACAAATAGAGGGTTCTGTTACAACTAGAGGGGTTTGCCACAAATATAGGGCTTTGCTACAACTAGAGGGGTTTGCCACAAATATAGGGCTTTGCTACAACTAGAGGGGTTTGCCACAAATATAGGGCTTTGCTACAACTAGAGGGCTTTGCCACAAATATAGGGCTTTGCTACAAGTACAGGGCTTTGCCACAACTATAGGGCTTTGCTACAACTATAGGGCTTTGCCACAAATATAGGGCTTTGCTACAACTAGAGGGCTTTGCCAACAACTAGAGGGCTTTGTCACAAATATAGGGCTTTGCTACAACTATAGGGCTTTGCCACAAATATAGGGCTTTGCTACAACTATAGGGCTTTGCTACAACTAGAGGGCTTTGCCACAAGTATAGGGCTTTGCCACAAGTACAGGGCTTTGCTACAAATACAGGGCTTTGCCACAAATATAGGGCTTTGCCACAAATATAGGGCTTTGCTACAAGTACAGGGCTTTGCCACAACTATAGGGCTTTGCTACAACTATAGGGCTTTGCCACAAATATAGGGCTTTGCTACAACTAGAGGGCTTTGCCACAACTAGAGGGCTTTGTCACAAATATAGGGCTTTGCTACAACTATAGGGCTTTGCCACAAATATAGGGCTTTGCTACAACTATAGGGCTTTGCTACAACTAGAGGGCTTTGCCACAAATATAGGGCTTTGCTACAAGTACAGGGCTTTGCTACAAATACAGGGCTTTGCTACAACTATAGGGCTTTGCCACAAATATAGGGCTTTGCTACAACTATAGGGCTTTGCTACAACTAGAGGGCTTTGCCACAAATATAGGGCTTTGCCACAAATATAGGGCTTTGCCACAAATATAGGGCTTTGCTACAACTATAGGGCTTTGCCACAAATATAGGGCTTTGCTACAACTATAGGGCTTTGCCACAAATACAGGGCTTTGCTACAACTAGAGGGCTTTGCCACAAATATAGGGCTTTGCTACAACTAGAGGGCTTTGCCACAAATATAGGGCTTTGCTACAACTAGAGGGCTTTGCCACAACTAGTGGGGTTTGTCACAAATACAGGGCTTTGCAAAAAGTACAGGGCTTTGCCACAAGTGTATGACTTTACCAATATAACATATGGCTGTAGTCCTTTGACTTAATGGTTTTTACTTGTTTAGGTGAAAGAATATTAATGACCTGATAGTTGTTCATGAAATTTCATATTGAATTACAAAAACACTATTGTTGCAATCATCAATTATTAAATCCTATATTCAAAATCAATCTCCGGTTAAATTGAAAAAAGATATTAACAAAATAAAACTGAAATTTCATTTGATATCAAATTTTGCTTTGAATATTGTGTAAATATGGTTTAGATAAAACAATAAGAGAGACAAAAAATTGTAACAATTAACAGACAAAATACCGTGAACAATGAATGTTATGCATGAAATATTAAACAAATTGCTGGCCTGAAAGGTTTTGTCCCAACAGCAGGGACTGTCTATTATGTGGCTACAGTCCCTGCAGATTTCTGTATAATGAGTGTATAGAGAGACCAGTGACATTTATTATTTTCTGCAATAATGAATATTGGTGATATTGTATTCTAATGGTCTCCCAATTGAAAGGATCAATTGAAAATGATCTGTTAATCCTATCTTTCTGGTAAACTGGGCATGACAGGAATTTTGAGGAGTTTATTATTACCAAGTTCTGTCATCTGTGTACAATATCATGATTAGGTTAAATGAAATTTTATAAATAAAGTGATGACTGTATTTTGAGGTTTTTTTTTATATTTCAGACTGTTCCTTAAGTTTGGCATTGGGTTATTAGAGTTTTGTTTGGAAATTTTAGATTCCACACTGAGTGTCTTTAAATGGGCTTGTGCATCCTTCAATTCAGACAAAGCCATGCATTATTTTTAGGTTACAGTTAAAATATGACATGAATAGTGAACAAGAATGTGCTGGCTGATCTTGGTCTGCACTGGTCACATAATTATGTTGAATCAGTTGCCCCTAGCAACCTAAAACATTCATCACAGGGTGTGACATTTGGCATATTTTTTCTTCACTTTATTGTGTTCATGGAAGAACAAAAAAAATACAACTTTGTATAAATTTTATTGCCAGTACTATCAACTAAAAGTCTTGTTAATGAAGAAGATATATTGTTAGAAAGATAAGCAGAGCATTTAACTAAATTGCTTGAATGACTTTTGAATTATAGCAAGTATATTTATAACCATGGCAATCATTCATGAAACTGAATGATTTCCAAGTATTATGATGAACTCTTTTTGTTCTGAATTAATGAACAGACTTGTCATGTTTTAAATTTGGAATAATTCCATGATTGCTAATTTTAGAGACTTCATTGTCAAAATACAAAGTTTGATTAATGATAAGCCAATGTTTTGGTATTTTAAATATGTGATTTTTTAAAGGAATTTCATTATTGGTAGATTAAAAGAGATAAGTTTTAATGGATCAGCATGGAATCTGCTTACAGTGTTCTTCTTGTGAGATTTATAATGGAATAAATGGTTCATTAGATATGAAGCAAATTAAGAATCTGGCCTAGCTGAACAGAATTGATGGGTTTATGATTTAGACATAAGGTTGTCTGCTGTTTCCTGGGTAACAGTTTACACAGAACTTACTTAAAGTGAAATATAACCAAATTGACCATGGAAATAATGAGATGAACAGATACTATACATCATGTAATTAGGCGAGGGAAGTGTGTGGAGGGCTAAATGGTACAAAAAAGTTGTATTTTTCGGGATATCTAACCAGTCCTGTGGAGTTACCATTGTTTTGAACCCAGCTGTCTGCATGATTTGTTTCTCATAATTTACACCCCCTCCCTTTTTTACTGTCAGAAAATGAAATATAGATGTTATTTTTTTGTTAAGATTTTATTTATTTTTATTTTTTTTCATTTTTTTTTTTCATGAATCAACTCTTGCAAGCTGTTGTTTAGTAAATTTGCATAAGCGTCAATGACAATGTTGCCTTTAATTAACGTTTGATTCATGGTGCCTCTTCTACACATATTTCAAACAATTTTCATTTATAATATTGATTTAAAATTTTTAATCTTCTCATCTGTTTGGACTCTAGTTGTGATGTCTAAAGACATAGGCTAATTTGTATCTTCTGATAAATGAAAGGTTCATACATTGACAGCCTAATTTATTTTCAATGGTAAAAATTCATTTACTGAACTTTGAGTTAATTAAATGACTTTGGATAAATAGATATGAACAGTTGTAGAACAGTATTAAGAAGAAAACATTGTCTATTATAGAGAATTTGCATGATATTTCCTAGAACAAACTCCTTCAGGAATACAAACGGATCTTATAGTGACTCAGCAGTTTTGTTTTCAACTAAACAGTTTTGTAAAGAAATCCAGACATATTAAAATGTTTTTCCATGACTTTAATGGCCGGCAGATGATGTGTATTGATATGTTACAACAGTGAAACAGAAGTCCCTTGTGCTTGTCTCACATTGAAACCTTTTCCTGCATTTCATATCAAAGTTCAGAAATTAAAGTAAAAAATGCACCTGGATGCATAAAGGGAAATGAAAAAATGTAAGAACTCTATTAGAAGTTAAGTATAACAGATTTAGATGTGAATAAGTTTGAACTTTTTATAACACACATACCGGTAGTGGTTGAACTATAATAATGCCACAAATGGTATATTTTATGTGGATAACCATACATGATTTTATGTTTTTGTCAGCTGTCATACAGATGCATAATGCAAGGACGTATGTCACATATAGGTATATTTTAGGACAGATTCCACACTATTGTCTATATTTGTAAGATTTCTCTTATTTTGGCATATTTAGTTTCAAGATTTAGTTACCTTACATTACTATATTTTAGTTTGAATGACTGTGATCTTAATGTAAGCTTCAGTCCAGACACTAAGTAATTATTTGATTCTATAGGGGAGATTTTATCGGAAGAATTATTTTAGACTTTAGGACTGACCATAATTGTCCTGTCTACTTGGGCATGATGGATCACCGTCATCTAGAACTGATCACATAATTCTGCTCTTTCAAAAAGCTTCCATTTTACCCACTCACATTTCAATAACAAACAGATAATTAATTGACAAGGGGATATATGTAGAATCTCTACTAATAGAATTCTAATGGAAGTTGTATTTGAAAATTGGTTAAGGACCTGAAATTGATTTCTTTTTTATTTCTTTTACAACCTAATGTAATATTTCGTATAGAAAATTAAAGATTAGGTTTCTCTGGCTGTTATATTCACAAAGAATAGGAAGTGTTTACAGTTTTAATAGGGGAAATAAACAGTAACTGATGAAATATTATAGTGCATCTATGGTGAAGTGGTTAAGGTCTTTGACTTTAAACCACTAGCCACTCAGTTTTAGCTATGGGTTCCAATTCTGTCAAGGATAGATTGACCCTCAATCAGCATTTTTGGTTTCAAGTCAAAATTGAGTATTTTAATCATAAAATTTTAATAAATATTGATTCTTTAATTCCATCCGCTAAAAGTACATTGACTGGGGAAAATTGCAATACTGACTGGTAAACTCGCTGCCCCAGTCACATTAGAGCTTACGACCAGTGAAGACCAGTTTACAATCACCAGTGACCTCTGGTCCCAGACAATCTTTAAAACTTCTAATGACAGTCATCAGTGATCTTTGACAGTCGCAGGTTATCTTATTTAAGTCCCACGACCAATTTCAGTCGTAGAGAGGTTTTTGAGCTTGCACAACAACCTCCTTGCAATCAAACAGGTCGCTAGTGATTTTATTAGGTCTTAGGCTGTCGCACGATGGTCGTTCGGAAGTGCAACAATCTTACGACAGTCTTTACAAATTGCCACTAGTCACTGATAATCTTGAGTAACCTCGAGTTATCGCGCTATGGTCGTAGGACAAGTCGTAGGTGACAGGTCACGGGTAGTCGTAAGTAATCCCACACAATCTTCAGATCATTGTACGTTTGCTTATGACCTGTCGTGCGATTGTCAATGATGACTTGTCTTAGGATAGTCGCAATAGTAAATTTATCTGTGCAAAAATGGATTTGGTCGCAGACAATCGCTGATGATCGTCAGTTTTACAAGTCGCCGGTGGTTGCAAGTAGTCATAACCTCTAGTGTGACTGGGGTTTAAACTAACCAGTGAAGTTCAAGCAAGATAAAAACAATATTGACTGCAGGGTGATTTAGCCAAGTCCTGGAATATAGCTACATGTATATTTCTCATTTATCAGTACCATCACTTTATTTAGAATAAAAAAGTCAATGCAGAAAATGACCTAATGTAACTTCATTATGGTGATTGTAGACATATTGATGAAGTTGGTCAATATAGGAGATTATTGGATCTATCTCATAGTGCTGTAATATATCACAGTCTGTGAGAGTAATCTTGATCAACCAGACACAATGTAATGAAAATCTGGAATACATACATGTAGAATATAATGAAACTGTAGTCTACATACATGTAGAATATAATGAAACTCTAGTCTATATAATGAGAGGCGAACAAAATATTATTTTATTCAACAAGTTCAATAAATTCAGTAATGAACCTACACGAATATAATGTTCTATTTATCACATACCCAAAATTAAGATTGTTTCAAGTGCAAAAGAATCATATTTCATTGATGCGCCAGCATACTGTGTAACAGTCTTTACGCTATGAATTGACGCATATGATGTCACGTCATGATATATGCACGACTGTGCAATACCGTTTTTATAGAGTCGTAAAATAACATTATTTTAATGTATTGCACATCGTTAGAGTATTCCATTTATGATTGGTAACAGCATTGTAAAATTGCCAACGTTACTATTTGTTAGTCCCAATCAGATCTCAATCTGTACAAAAAATATAACAACATTAACTGAGTAAATAAAACACTAATTGCTATAACATGGTAAATTAATAGAACCATTGAATAATTTTGTAAGAAAATTGAATCCAATAGATTTTACCAGAGAAAGAAACTCCATTTGATTTTGAGGGGGCAAATATTAAGCTCTGTGAAATGTCTATTATGTGGCCAACATCTCTTGGGGACTTCTGGGTAATGAGTGTATAGAGTCTCAAGACCAGTGACATTTATTATTTTCTGCAATAATGAATATTGGTGATATTGTATTCTAATGGTCTCCCAATTGAAAGGATCAATTGAAAATGATCTGTTAATCCTATCTTTCTGGTAAACTTGGCATGACAGGAATTTTGAGGAGTTTATTATTACCAAGTTCTGTCATCTATAACAGTTAATATGTGGAATGGTTTGATAATTATTTTTATACTTTCTAGACATTATCCTTCACCAGTAGGGAATACAGGCCTGAATGGTGTAGCTTCATTTGCTGAATCTGCATTAATTCTAATCTAAGAATTTCTAAAATCAACAGTTGCTAATTTTGTTACCATTAAGCCATTAAGATAGACCCTATATAATGTTTGTATAACTTTTGGTTTCTCTATGATCAAACTAGCATTGAACCTTTAACCTAATCATACCAAAAGTGATTAGCCTTTGCAACCTGAGTATAGAGGCATGCCAGCTTGTATGTCAGTGCACATTCTGACCAACCCCTATTACTGTTGACTCACTTACTAGTTGATAATGAACATTTCCATTAATAGAAGCTTAACAAGCCCTCGGCAGGTTAAAGGTCAATAAGAGCAATTAGTTTCTCACAGTCAATATTATAGGATCAAATAAGTTAGTATGAACTACAAAGTAACTTTTGAAATTGCATTTTGTAGCATTTTACTAATATCAAATCTTATCAAAATTTTCACTTTAATTTTCTATTGTATTATAGAATGTTGTTTTTTTCCCCCTTCCATTTATGTATCTTTTTCCTCAGAGAAATAAATGATATCTTTTCTCGGCAATTTAAATTGATGGGGGAGATTGTCTTATGTCAGATGGCATCAACATGACTTATCATGCTCATACTGTGATATCAAAGATGAATTTGCATAAAAAAATATCTCAATTTTCATATGGTAAAAAATTGAGATGCCAAAGTATAAGCATTGAATTAACTGAAATACATGTTGTTGTTTTTTCTTTGTACAAGGACATTCTATGAAACAAACTTCACCAGAATTAGATGTGGGTTATTTTTCTTGGATTTAGCAGAAAAAAATATGGAAATTAAGATATAGATATATGGAAATATTAATATTTATGAAATGGTTCATGTCAGATTTGGAGATATGGCTACATGATGGAGGTGGATATTTATAAAGCTTCTATATGACATGTTTATTCTTGTGGAAATATGATTGAATGACTCCATGCTCTTTAGAAAAACAAGCTATTCTATATTGTAGCCAGTAGCAGCTGAATGTTTTTCACTGTACATAAGAGTGTATCCTTCTTTAATAAAGGCTTTGTGTTCAAAACTGTACTCCATTGCTTATTCTGTCAATTAAATACTTGAAAAAGTTGACAAAAACTGTAACATGTTATGTATTGCTACAGAATGCAGGAACAAATGTTGTGTAACTAATAGTTACAGGAAACTTCCTAAGGTGTAACCAATATTACAAGAAACTTCCCAATGTGTAACTAATAGTCAGAGGAAACTTTGCAATGTGTAACTAAAAGTTACAGGAAACTACCCAATGTGTTGCTAATAGTTACAGGAAACTTTGCAATGTGTAACAAAAAGTTACAGGAAACTACCCAAGTTACAGGAAACTATGCAATGTGTTACTTAAAGTTACAGGAAACTACCCAATGTGTAACTAAAAGTTACAGGAAACTTCCTAAGGTGTAAGTTGTAGTTATAAGTTGCTTCCCAATGTGTAACTTTATAAGTCATTGGTAATTAATTAATAGTTCAGTTTCCTGCTATAGGTGGCTTTTGTTGTGTAACTGATAGATTAACTTCCCATTGTGTAACTTAAAGTTATATGTAACTTCCAACTGTGTCAGTAATAGTTATATGTAGTTTTCCAATTACAGATTATTTCCTGTGGTGCAACTTACAATTACAGGTAGCTAATCCCATTTAATAGCTACAGATTTCAATAGTTACAGAGATCTTTCCGTGGTGTAACTGATAGTTAAAGGTAATTTCTCATTCAAATTTGATATTATAACTTGTTTACATAATGTTTCGTCTCAAATTCAAACACTACTTTATTTTTTATGAGTCATAAAATAATATTTTGCTTGAATTAAAGTGCAACTTAAAGATATGAAATCAGTATAAAATTAGAATAATTGATCATGACAGCTGAAGAAGAGAGGACTTTTTTTTCCCTTTATCAATTTCTCTTTTCTTGTAAATTATATCCAGAGAAATTTAAAATCATTAGTTCATGCATATGAAACAGTTCGAATTTGCACTTTAAATTTTATTTTTTTCTTTGCTCTATTTATTTTTTTTATCAAAGTTTTAAGCCAGAATTGTAAAATAAACGCTGCACAAGAAATATCAGAAAAATCAACAACAAGCTTCAGAAGTTACGTTGAAGATCTTAATTTTATTGGAAATAAAGTTTTGAATTTTAAGTATACTAGCCCAATTATCCTCCCTTGAAATAAATTTTCAGATTCAACTGTACTGACATGTTAAATTATCCTATAAGACTTCTGCAAAACAATATAGGTGTAAATAGTATTTGCTCTAAAAAGTTGATCCCTTTTCCCAATTAATCAAAGAAATATAACTATATAAAGAAAATTCTTGATAGATTTATTTGTCATCATAACAATTATAACAACATTTTAAGACTTGAAAAAGCATCCTTGGTACAGAAAAGCTGTAAAATGTATATAAAACAACACATTTTTGCCGCTATAAAACACAAAATGTCACACAATCTAAGACAGTTTAAGTTTTGTCTTGCAAAATAAAGCAAAGAAAATTGCCAACATAAATTCTCAGACGTCAACTGTCTCATTTCTTTCATTTAAAAAAGTTACGTATTACTACTGTTATAATTATAATCTATGCTCTATAACTTCAAACATCCATGTTCCGTAATGAAGAAAAATGCTTTTCAACACTGGAGAGCATTAAATCTTCACCGAAATTTAGCTGGAAATCTGAACTATTATTGATGTTCAGACATAAAGAAATTATTGAGCAATTACATCCACTGCCTCAGCTCTTCCATAAATCTTTGTTTATAACGTTCCTGAATTTGTCTTTGCTCTCAAAGAGTCATTAAATTTTTGAATTGAGAGCTTAAAAGGAAATGTTTGTTATTTTAAAGTTATATGAAGATTAGTTGATGACGTCATTGCCCGCTGACTCATATTAGGTGATAAAAAAAGGTCCCTGTCAAGCCACGGAAAATACAATTACTTTGTATTACAATATGAGGTGGTCTTCTCACATGGCAAATTCTAGAGGTTATTAAGCTTTAAGGTTTTTTTATTGTGAGTTTTTAAAATCTGTTTAATTATGTATAATGTGACCTAAATTTCTTACAGAGGTTTTGGAGACAATTTGTTCTTATCGTAACAATGAGTGGCAGCATCATTACGAGGTACAAGACCATGTCAATAACCTGAAAGTTACATAACTTACTAATAATATGACATATAGTCACAACATTTTGTTACTTATTCATAATGAACTACTTGTAATTATTTCTTTGATTTGAACACACTAAAGAAATGTTCAGTTATGGTGATTTAGGTGCCCGGCCTTTTACTGATGCTGTTCCAGCATGAGCAGACATATGCAAGAACCTTATAGTAGAACCACTAACTTTCCTTAAGCTTACTACATATAACTTCTTCATAGCCATAAAAGAATCAAAATCTCAAGATTTATATGGCAACATCACTTGATATAACATATCATCCTCCTTCCTCCTTTTGCATGACATGGAGAGGCACAGGTTATCGGCAGAAGATTTTAAGAACTTGGGGCGGCATTAACGAAAACCAAAACTTGTGTCCTGCAAACTAGCTGCCAATGCCATGAATAAAGTGGAGAGGAATGGGCCAACAAAGTAGGCAGAGATGATAAAGAAAGGTGTGTAAGCCTCTAGTATGATAAGATGGCTAGAACAGTGGTGCCTTAGCTGTCGCTAGGGCAGGGCTTCTTCACCTTATATTACTGTACATGCCTGCTGTTACAATGAGTGACCTTTTTTCGGCACAAAATTCATCTCTTTGGCTAAAACTCTTGAAATTGCACTGAGGGAAACTATCACCACTTGTGCTTCAAAATTAAACCTTTTAGGGCATGACTTAGGTGACATGTCTATGGTCTGTACTCAACAGGGAAAGCTACTATTTTCGTTTTTCCTAAATGGGTGGATTATAACCTTACTTAAACATGCATTTCATTTGTTCATTCATTCATTCATTCATTCATTCATTCATTCATTCATTCATTCATTCATTCATTCATTCATTCATTCATTCATTCATTCATTCATGTTTGTTCATGTTCATTCATCCATCCAACCATTCAATTCATTCATTCATTCATTTGTTCATTCATTTGTTTATTCATTCATTCCAGTCATTCTGGCACAATGCTCAGAACTAACAACCTGCTATAATCTACCAGGAAGTCTCCTTCATATGAAATAATGTAATGTCTCTGATCCCTAAAGGAAAGGGGAAAGTAATTTCTAGTCAGAAACCTGTGTTATAAATCTAATGAAAAAAATCAACAAGAATGTGAATGTTTGGCAAATGAATGATGTTTTTATTTATAAACTGTAATTAGGTTTTTAAGTTGTGACTGGCAGAAGTTGGAGGATGCACATTTTTTATTGTAATAGGGAGCAATGTGTGCATTTTTTGTTGCATGAATTCACTGCAACCACAGAAGAAATTTCTATTACAAATCCTTATTTCTTCAAAACCCAAGGAAAACCCCAATTACCCCCTGACATAACTAATCTTTCAGAATTCACAAAGGTCACAGATGGAGTCAAGAAGACATGAAGAATTGATCTCTTTTGCAGAAACAATAAATATGGGGTAATTACGAAAGTCTTTGTCTAATAATGCAAACCTTTGGAATTCTATCCCTTCTTGCCATGAAAAATGTCCCCAAAGAGTTATTTTTAGTGAAAACCTTCAGTTGAATGTGATGAAATTAGCTTTATTGAAATTAAATGCTGAAACAGTAATTTGGCAAGCCAGGCAAGAGTGCCAGCATAGCCATTTTAGGCAATGAAGAATAGCTTTTTGGCATGGAAATGTCCAAAGCATTTGTTATTGACAAGATTAGGTTTGTGCGTGAAAATACCATGTGGTGTACACATGGCAAAATCTGCACAGTCAAATCAATATTAGATTGAACTTTACACTTTTGGGAATTTAATGTGTATTTTATGGAAGCTTTATTCTGTTTTATTATTTTTAATGATCCACGGAAACTTAAAATGTTTTAAAGCATTTCAGACTGATTAGTAACAGATCTTTTGATGTCACCAACAGATCTTATCCTTTAATAGTTACTTAAATGAGTGTTAGAGTGACAATACTATACTGTAAAAAATAGGTCTCATAACTTCAAATCAGTAATCAGACAAAAAGGTTAGATTGTTATAATTAACCGGAAACCTGATGGCAGCTATAAATAACCATGTGACCACTGAGCAGACCAAGATCAGTCACATATCTGTGCTCTGTTGTTGCAAGTGTTCGCTATCAAGTCCAGTATAAATTTATTTCCTAAATAGAGAGGGGTCGTGGCGAGTGGTTAAGTCGTGACTTCATACTGCCCTCACCGCTTGTGTGTTCGATCCCACAGGGATTTAGATTTCATTCATGATGTAAGGAAGTATCCAGCTAGCTTATTGAGCATCGGTGGTTCTACTCAGGTGCCCATTTAAATACATTACATAGTTGTATAGAACTTATATTTTTTACATGCACAAAGGTCAAAGTCCCATATGAAAGCTCTTTTTTCAGGAGCAACAGAAAATAATCCTAAATAAAAAAGCTAAAAAAAATATCTTTTGTTTATAAAGAACATCTGGTTTAGCCTGTATTCCATTTTCTTAGTAATGAACAAGATCTGTGTGACCTTATCTACACTAGTTTGTTATCTCATACTCGCATATACAAAATAAGAAAAACATATTTTTGAAAATTAATTACATGGCCTCATGTAGACATAACTGGTTCAAGTTTCATGTACATCTGGTAGCCATGCCATCTGATACATGTGTGTAATGTTTTTATGAGGATATTTAAGATATTAGTTTTCCATGTGGGTGATTAGTGGGTCCTTGTTGGTAATTGTTTATTTCTTGTGGGTAGTTGAGATTTATTAGCCTGTCTGCAGAGAATCATGTGTACCAGTGTAAATGGGGATTTTTAAGGAATTTCATGGAAAGGGTATTCACATATGCTACATGTAGAATATATAAATTATGTTCATTGCAGCCCTTTGTTTTCTTGAAACCTTGTAATGACATTTACCAAAAATGTCCATTAGTGCAGTCTCACATGTCCTGTTTTCAACTAATAAAAAATATATATTTTGTTTCTGTTGTCATGAAAGGAAAGAATTTTTCTCTTAATTTATTGTAGTGCAAAAAAAAGTAAATAGACTCAAGCACTAAAATATTTGTTAGTGACTCTTTGGTGCCTGAAATTTTCATTATACATGTGTACTGTAAAACATAGCTGTATAATGCTGTCAATCAATGATGGTGAGACATTTAATGATGAAATAAAATTTTTAATGAACTCAAGAATTAAGTGCGACAACAAGGGGTCACTACATATATTTGTAAAATGCATAGAGGAACGTTTCAGAAATAATTTCTTATAAATTTAAAAATCTGTATGCCACAACTGGGACTTGAACCTCGGGAGTATCTCTGGATTTGCAGTAAGTTAAAGTATATAAGTATATTATATATATGAGTAATTTCGTAAAGAAGAAGAAAAAAGTCCTTTAAATACTAAATTAAGGTTACATAATTTTACTTTGCATGACTACATTGTGTATAAGAAATTTTTTTGTGCTTATTATCATGATAATTGATAATAATACATAAATATTATTGAATTTATAAAGTACATAAGTGTAATTCAAGGGCTTTAAAATTTATCTCCCAGAGTTTGTATATAAAATGTTATATAAAATGTAATAAAGAGTACATTCTGTAATTACAAAGCTATGAAACAAATCTTTTCTACAGCATCATACAGGAAGTTTATCATGAACATTTATTTTAGTTGATATTTAATTCCCCACAAGAAAATTTTCATACTCATCAAAAGTTTATTGCCATATTTTATGAATGAATTATTAATCCTGAATTTCCCCCCTCAGTCCATATTATTATAAGAGCTGCGACTAGTTCATTTCCGTTTCCCAGGGATCTCATTGCTACTTCTGTTTCTTCTTCAAGTTTTATTGGATATTAATAAGGAGTCCCTGGTTACTTGTAAAAATCAGATACTCTTGCTTAGGTCTGTTTTTATAGATTTTATGAAATTAAAGAGGATGTCTGCTTTTAGAAGGAAATAAATGTTGTGAAAAAAAAGGAATAGAGGAAAAATAATTCTGTAGAGATTGAAGCATGTGGATAATATTATTTGGTGTTCAGCTGAGAGGTACATGTATTGTAGAATAAGAACAACATTGGATATGAACCATGTGTTAATTACAAAGCAGGCGCAGTCGGAAATATTTAAGTCTCTGGATAAATCAGTAACATTTTCTTCAGGGAATCTGAGACACATTGTTTTAAGGTATGGTTATTATATGATGTACTTGCCAGATAGCAAACAAAAAATAAAGCAAAAAAAAACATGCCATATTATTAAAAGTGTATTCTGGAATTTATGTGATTGCATAACTGTTATGGATCAGTGTTTGAAAATGTTCCTGCTATGTTTTTTTTTAGCTTTTTATCTGTACTTGGTATTTTTTTCTGTGATAGGTATAGAAAATGAAATTCTACAAATGTTTGGTACTGGGGTATTAAAAGATCATGTGATCTGCTCAACCAAGGTATATAGGTTAAAACAATTTTTCAAAAATAGTAGCATATACATCAAAAATTAAAGAAAAATTCACTTCACACAATTTTTATCTATCTTTAATTTCTGGCATTTATATGTTTTATTTTCTCATTTCTTGTTTGTCAAAATGAAAGCTGCAGGTTTTTATTTTCTGTTTAAATGCACTCTTTCACCTGGTCCTGATCTTTCTTGTTGTATAATAAGCACATGCTTTCAAATGGCTTAAATTAACATGGGAGCCTTGCATTGGTAAAGATTTACTGTGTTTGAAATTTCCTGAAAGGTCTGATTATTCATTTAGTTTAAGTGAAGCTGGTTTAAATTTACTGTGAAATTTAATAGAATTAGTGTGCATTCTTGTGATTTGCTCACTTAAGTTTCCTGAGACTGTGCAGGTTTCCGAGGGAACAGATTTCAAATTTTTGCAATAAAGAGGAATGAAGTAAATGCTGTTGAAGCAAAATGGTTAATGAAGTTGAATGATGGTATTTTAAACTAGTTGATGGAATAAATTTAAGTAATGTAGAAGAAAATAATGGATTTTCATTGAGTTTTAATGCAGCATAAGGTCATAAGATTATAAATATCTTGGCTATAACTAGGCATTAGACCACCAAAATGTTTCATTGTTGAAGGAAATCAGTGTCACTATTAAGCTATCAACAAGCTGTGGGTGATTTCTTTTGTCATCAGAGATTGGCACATTTTAATACTCTCCTATTTAAGAGGTAAAATTGTGCAGTACTCTGTGTTTAATAGGACTTTAAGAATGAATGATTAAACCTATTATTATGTCCAAAGATTTCATTTTAAAGACGGCTTTAATGATACAGTACTATAAATTTTCACTATTTTATTACCTCCCTTTATAAAAATGCAGCCATTAAATTTCGACTGTCAGTCAAAAATTAGATTAGGTTAAAAGAAAAATATTTAGATGATGTTTGTATTTTTAGTTAATTTAAGATTTGCTATAATTGATGGGTTGAAAAATGAGATTATGAAGTTAGAAATCTTCGGTTTTATCATCATAAAATCTTATTTGAAATTGATAAATCAACTTTATCATTTTATTGGTTGATAATTTAATAAATTAGCTCTCTTTTGATGTAATTAACTGATAAAATGTTATTTATGAGTTCACATGTATTTATGAAATTATTTTCTACAAAGGGTATCATAAAATCACTAAATTATAAAATATACACAGATGGTTTGTAGATTAGACAAAATCATTCAAAGAATTTGGTGAAAAACAAAGAAAGTTTTTATTTTATCATATCGTACCATAGACCTTCGGCTAAACAAGGGTACAATTTAAAGGTCATGGCATGACTAGGGGAAATTTAACATTAGATAACATTTATACAATTGAGCTGCGTCACGACAAAACCAACATAGTGTGTTTACGACCGGCATGGATCCAGACCAGCCTGCGCATCCGCGCAGTCTGATCAGGATCCATGCTTTTCGCTATCAGTTTCTCTACTTGTAATTAAGAGTTGGTAAGCGAACAGCATGGACGCGGATGCGTATGCTGGTCTGGATCCATTCTGGTCGCAAACGCACTATGTTGGTTTTGTCGTGACGTGGCTCAAATGATTAAATATGATGATTATGTGGTGGTTTGGATGATAGTGGTAAACATGTCAGACTTGTAACCTAAGGATTGTTGGCCGCTTGGGTTCAGAAGCAAGAAATTGTACACTAATTGTTTTAATTAGTATTGATTCATTCTATTGCAATTATGGAATGGATTTGAACATGTATTTAATGAAGTGTAAAAGCTTCCTAAAGTAGTCTGTGTAAAGTTCTAAACTGAAGAAACTAACATTAGTTATTTATAAGTAAAACATAAGTTGTATACTGAACTTGCATCTGAGTTTCAACATTTGAGTTTTAATCAACTAATTAAGAATTAAACTACTCCTCTAATTAAACTGTGAACTATTTCAAATATTTTAAATATAAAAAATACCCCCCAAACAACCAAAACATATGGTAAAGAAATCTCCAAAATAAATGGTCAGTTTGGAGGGGGGTGTTTTTTGTTGAGAAAAATTTTTTTAAGCAGTATTTAATGCAGACAGTAGATTGACTCTATTTACATCAGACACACATAAGTGACTGGTCAAGTATGAAAAATCATGTAAAAATATGACCGCCAGTGGACATTAAGCAGGATTATTTTAGCTATAAGTTACCCAGTTTGAGACAATTTTTCAAGGATGAATATTATATTAAAACTATCATGGGTATTTGTTTGATTGCATATTTATTTCTAACGGACAATGGAAAACGATGTACTAAGCCTCTTATAACACTATCCTAGTTCACTGAATAGACATTCG
The DNA here is from genome assembly GCF_026571515.1 of Ruditapes philippinarum. Taxonomy (NCBI): domain Eukaryota; kingdom Metazoa; phylum Mollusca; class Bivalvia; order Venerida; family Veneridae; genus Ruditapes; species Ruditapes philippinarum. The sequence continues at coordinate 170,857 of NW_026856551.1, forward strand.
AGATTTTTATCGGGTTTTGCTTTTTGCAAGGTATTGCGGAAAAATCATCGGCAATTTATCGCACAGTTGACTGAGGTTTTATAAGGGAAGTGAATGTTGAATGAAAAGGAGGTGTTTTCTTGTATCAGCTGTACTGAACGGATTTAAATGATAATATTTGTGTAAATTTATAAACACTCCTGGCACGATTTGAAATTCATTTTGAGAGAAGTTTAGAAAAAAAGGTGGATTTTTATTGGATTTTATACATAACTGCATTAGTGGTCTATTGTTATCCTTCTACACAATAGATTGTCCGTTTTAATTGAAAATAATAAAACTATTTTGAAATTGAATTTATGATTATAATAAAGTTGGAGGATTTAGATATATATATTGATAATACATTAACTGTGATAAATAAAGAAACTTTATCATGTCATTTAGAGGAATGGATGTGGTTATATAATACATGTAGGTATATATATACATGTACTGGTATTAAATTGGTGTAGTATATGTTTTTCATACACGTTACTTCGCATGTTGCCCTAAATTGCTAATATAATGTTATGTTATATTAATAGTATACCATTTCTTTAATGAGAATTGATATATTTTAAATGCAGTAAAAAAAAGGAAATCATAGGAGACAGTAAGTGTATTTGTAATTAATAATGATTTTGTACGAATGTATGAATTATGCAACTTTTTTTTTCATTTTCCTTTCTATGATTATAGGCAGCCTGTACGTATTTAATTTGCTTTGGTTTTCTAAAAACCCACTTAAGTAAAAGTAGTTTGCAATCTACATCCGTCGAATAATCAGTTACAAAATCTCCGCTACTGGCTAATTGACTCTTACTGGATAACTTCCATTTACCAATTATAGCCTTTGTGAATTTTTAATGCCATGCACCAGAGAGTATTGCCGACTCTGTGCTCGTTTTGGACATTTACCAAAAAATTTAATTTGGTTGTGCTTGCTACTAATACGGTAATTGGGTGTTCTTTTTCACCTCTTGTTCTCTCAGCGGAATTATTCAGTTTGGCTTTAGGACATTATGGTATGGTCTTTATTATTTAAGAGGCAAAAGTACAGATTTATGTTTCTTTATATATTAATGAAAAAGAAATCCTTAAACAAATATTGTTTCTCGTGCCTGGATAAATAAAAAGTAAATATAGAAAAAGAAATTTGTAAGACAGTTTAAGTGCATTTAGCTTTTAATCATATTGACTTTTAGAATAATTTTAAGTAAATTTATTGATGTTAGTTTTAAGCGTGTACATTAATGTGGGCAATAGAGTTTTTTAACAACTACATTTTAACAGAATTTTATTAAGTAAATGATAATTGCAAATATTTTTTTTATTTTTTCCATATGCTTTGCTTTTTACAGTCATGCAACCTTTCAACATTGGTTTTTTGATTGTGACAATCTAATAAATGTGCAAAGGGAGTCCCAGTTTTAAATTTAAAGCAACAAGCAAGTGAAATTCAGTTTAATATCTTACCTGAATCTTTAACCCTGAATACCAATGATATCTGATACAGAGAAATGAGAATAAGAAATTTTTATAGCCTGTTATCTGACACTCATCAGATGTATACATATACATTTTTGAATAAGGGGTCAAATGCAGGATGTTGAAGGCTTTAGGATAATTGTTATAATGCAGTGATAAAAAGGCCTGTTACAAATTCTTGACTGATGTGGAAATCTTTTGTTATTGGTCTAAAAAAATTTGTTTTACCTCAAATAACTTCAAACCACTTTGGGTTTGAATCCCAACAGGGTCGTTGGATTCTTTCATGTGAGGAAGCTATAATCCAGCTAGCTTACAGAACATTGGTGGTTCTACTCAGGTGCCCTTATGTGCCTTTTATAATGCATGGAAGGGCCTACAGAACATTGGTGGTTCTACTCAGGTGCCCTTATGTGCCTTTTATAATGCATGGAAGGGCCCCTGAGGTAAAATCCTCCGCCAGTAAAGCTGGATGTCGCCATTTACCTATACTGTGTTAGTGCGATATAAACCAAACCTAAAACTAAAAAAAAAAATCCTGTGAGTTTAATACAAAGACAGGCCCTATCTGCATCTTACATGGGAGAGGCAGTGTACAGTTCTATATTTTACCACTCATCTGCTAATGTTTGACCCATACCCCTTATATTGTCCCTTGATATAATCTAAAACTGGCACAAAACTGGCACTTTGCTAAAGAGATTCTTTCCAATAAAATGGTAGCCATACTATATTTATCTACTAGAATATATAAGCAGAAACCGGATACCATATGTTATAGTTTTAAGTACTGTTTGTGCAATCCAGGACAATTGATTTTGGTCGATCATCAAGCAGATATCTCCTGCTAATATTGATTTCATATTTTAAGAATGCACTCGTATTATCAGATTTGCTTCATTAATAGCTGCAAAAACCAGCTTACATATACACTGCTTCCTCACAATTTATACGAAAAAACTTGACAATTATTGTGCAAAAAAATCCACATTTCAAGAGAGAAAAAAGCACTGGAAGACGGATACATGCTGTCTAATTTTACTGCAAGAATGGTTTCTGCTTTGAAATTTTCTAGACAAAACTTTAAATCTGAATTAATCTGTCTGGCAAAATAGAAAAGAACATTAATTTCTTCAAATATTTCCAAGTGTGGGCTTTAACACTGTTTTATAGCAGTCTTACAGATTCTTCCTCCATATGGAGGATTTCAGTGTCTTCAACATGAGAAGTTACTGCTCATGTTTAAACAGATATTTCCTTTGTTTTGTTAATTTTTTTCCCTTTTCTCTTATAATGCATGTCAAGATAATAATCTGTCTTGTAAATTGCCTCCAAGTTCAGACTGTCATATCATGCCTCCAAGTTCAGACTGTCATATCATGCCTCCAAGTTCAGACTGTCATATCATGCCTCCAAGTTCAGACTGTCATATCATGCCTCCAAGTTCAGACTGTTGGGCCACCAGTAAAGAATTGGACCTGAGGGGCCTCCAGTACAGATCCAGACTTGCGAGCCTTTTTCCTTCTTAATGGACTTAACATAATTTTACATTTAATTATGCCATAAAGTTAAAAGCTTATGTTACATTGTTTTGATTTTGATGACAATTGGAATGGAAGACCTGCTTAAATTATGTTGACTACTGGTTGAACATTGTCACTAAAAAATTGCCTGACCTTCATCAAAAATTCATATTTTTAGCTCGACTTTTCTATGAAAAGGGGAGCTATCCTACTCGCCCCGGCGTCGGCGTCGGCGTTAGCGTCGGCGTTGGCGTCACACCTTGGTTAAGTTTTTCGTACCACCCCACTTTATTTCAGAAGTATTACAAGTATGGCTTTGAAACTTACCATACTTGTTCACCATCATAACCTCCATCTACAGACAGGAGTACATAACTCTGTCAAGGTTTTTGACAGAATTATGGCCCTTTTTTGACTTAGAAAGTGTATTGAGCTTGGTTAAGTTTTTTGTACCACCTCACTTTATTTCAAAACCATTGGAGGTATTGCTTTGAAACTGACCATACTTGTTTACCATCACGACCTTCATCAACAGACAAGAGGACATAACTCTGTCAAGGTTTTTGACAGAATTATGCCCCTTTTTGACTTAGAAAATACATTGAATATGGGTAAAATCCACTTATTGCCTTAACCCTTTGAGATATTGCTTTGAAACTTTTAATGCTATTTCACATCATTACCCCCATCTGTACGCAAGAGAAGGTAACTCTGTCAGGGATTTGTTTTAAAAATTAAGGCCTTTTATCGACTTAGAATCTTGGTTAACTTTTTTGTACCAGTCAACTTTTTGACTGAACTGGTTGAGATATTAAATTGAAAGTTGGAATACTTGTTTACCATCATGGTCCCAAAACATGGGCAGGAGAAGGTAATTCTGTTAAGGATTTTATTTGAATTATGGCCCTTTTTGACTTAGAAACTCAGTTAAAATTTTCATTCTTGTCCACTTGTTGACTTAACCATTTGAGATATTACTTTGGAAGTTGGAGTTCTTATGTGCCATCATGAGACCTATCTGTAAGCAAGAGAAGATAACTCTGTGAAAATGTTTCTTGATTTGTACTTAGAAATTCCTAGTTAAAGTCTTGTGTGCCCTTAACTGTCAAAGTTTTGTTTTATAGGCAAGCACTAAAAAAGTCGAGCGCGCTGTCCTTCTGACAGCTCTTGTTTCAATCAAGTTGCAACCACCTAGGTGGTTTTAGTACTGGAACCAATTTTCCACTCAGAAACTGCCATTTTTTTCCAAAGCACTGTTCCCCAAACTGATGATTAACCCAAATGAATAATAATACTAAATTAGCAAACTTATTCCCGAACATTCTTAGAAGTATAATTTTACAAAATTCTAATTTTCCCTTAATTTTAATTGTATCCTGCTCAGGTTAATTTATTATTTTCTTGTTCTAGAATACAGAAAAGTGCTTTAATTAAAACTCACACCCTTGTAGTCCTGGATGATATTGATTTTCTTGTTATGTTTATAGTTTCTAGTTTTGATTAATGGCAAAAACTGGAGACTGAAGCAAAGGAAAATCATACAAAATGAAAAAAATAGGCCTCGAACTCGGTCATGTGACTCGATCATCTCAAATGTTTACTCCATTATTGAATCAAATTGCAGATTTTGTTAGAATCAGCTGACTTAATTTTCTGCATCTTAAATCTTCTATCTCACCATCTCCCTCTCTATTTTTGATGAGGTTGCATCACAATTTATGCATTCTATGCAAATTAATTTTTTTATTTCTTTTTTGTTGCAACTGATGCTAGCGACAAAAAATATAAAATGATATGATATTCAGAGGTTTAAAACATGACAAAACCAACATAATGGGTTTGCGACCAGCATGGATCCAGACCAGCCTGCGCATCCGCGCAGTCTGATCAGGATCCATGCTGTTCGCAATCAGTTTCTCTACTTGTAATAGGGTTTGTAAGCGAACAGCATGGATCCTGATCAGACTGTGCGGATGCGCAGGCTGGTCTGGATCCATGCTGGTCGCAAAGGCATTATGTTGGTTTTGTCATGTTTTAAACCTCTGAATATCATATCATTTTATATTTAGTGGTTTAAAGCTTGACAGATGCACTTTGTGACATAACACTTTGTTCAACATAATTGTGCTAATTAGTATAATAATGTAAGATTTTGTGTACTTAATGACAATTTTTGTACTGCTGCCCCCAGTGTTACTACTACATAACAAGTGAATTAATGAGGTTTTTGTGTAAATATACAAAATGTAATTGTATTTGTTTAATAATGTTTGATTGTAAACGTACATATTTTAACAGGATAACCAGCGGAACAATAAATTTTATGAGGTTTTGGTAATGAAATATTAATTCCAGTACAAGTAGTTTCAGCACATGATTGATCAGGTGTGTGTAAGAATTTGAGATAAAGTAGTTCCAAAGGGCGGGGGGGGAACTACTTATAGGAATGGGAGGAAATGCCATTCAGAGTTCTGACTGATGTCAAGTATTGTTAAATGAAATATACAGACATAAAATACAAAATGTAACCATTATCCCATTTTATTTCTTGTATTAGGTAGCTAGCTTTCCATCCACCTCCATTATAGAGAGTCATTTATTACTTCTATCTAGGTAACTGGATGTACTTGTGCTTTATATAGATCTAAAAATAGTAACTTAAGTCTCATGGTATATTAAGGCTACTTGAAATTAAGGGGATTTTGTTCAAGATAAAAACATGCTGCATGACCTCAACAAGTTTGGTTGACTAAAAATATTATAAGAGTAGATCTTGAGTAATATAAGAATTGCTTCAATTATTTTTTCTGAAAAAAAAAACAAAAAAAACAACAAAACATTGCGTAGTATTTGTTTGATATTTGGAAATAAAATGAATGAAAGCTTACCAGATTAATGATAAAACTTCTTAAGGGGTTTCCCTTTTTCCAGATATTTTCCAAATGACATATAGAATTAAATTAAATGTGATTTTCCTATTTTTGATTGTAAATGAACAGTCAAGTAGATTATGGTGATCCTGTTCCCTTTAGAAATAGATTGATAGGAACACTGTATGTCACTTCTGATATATTTTATTCCTTATAAAGCCGTTGAATTTCTTAACAATTGAACTTTATTTTGTTACATACATGTGGAAATGAACTCTATCACTCAACACATGCATCTTTATATATCAGTGATTTACATTGTACTTATATTAAAAAACATTTGTTGTTGTTTTTTTCGGCACACACAAAAAAACAAGATTTTGTGGTTTGTCTTGTAGTCACAACAAGACTGAAAATACACTCTCATGATTGACTTAGTAAATTATATTATCTGTTGAAATTGAGTCTTTTATTGACATGTCTTAATTTAAAACCTGCTGTTACCAAAAACAAAATCAAATATTTGAGAGTATATTTCAGCAAAAAGAAGGTAGGTGTCACATTGTTGTGACACTCTTTCTTCATGGCATGCTGTTGATTTTGACAAATGATTTGGCATACTGAGGTATAACAGTGTTCCTAGTTACAAAAAAATCAAGATTTTGTATTAAATTCACATTGATTCTGAAACAAAAAAGAGAGAAAGATTTCAAATATTTTCTTCATGCTGTCAAGATGACATATTAAAACAAACATTTGTGATTTATGACATGTCTTTGAAAATATGGCCTATATGACAATCTTATAGTGCCATAAACATGTTGGAAATATCTAGGGGAAAATATCAATTTGTATATTTTGATGGATTCAACACAATGACTGTTTTAATTCATTGACTTTGAAATAATTTAAGACATTGTTATGATAAAACTCTCTGTTTTAATAAATGTCTTAAAATCAAATCAACTCTCATCAGAAATCAGTCACCTGATATAAGGAAGAATTTCAGCAGTTAATTAAAGTCACTTTGACACACCTCCATGCAGTGATATTATATATCATATTGTGATATATTATTGAATCGAACCATGACTTTTGTTGTTTTTCTTGTTTATGTAATTTTAAACTATATTTACTGTGTAAAAAACCAGGGATGATAATGACTTATATCACTCGGACCAGTGTGCAAATCTGTGCAGTAAGATGTGTTATAAGTCTTTCCCCCACTTTTTACTACTGACAGACATTTAGAATATAATTAATGTCAAAACACAAATTTGATGAAGTCAGTTAAGTTAATTAGAGCCGGCTTAAATGAATCATGTACCTATATGTCTTTGAAGTACAAGTATATATGTGCATAATTGGTGTAGAACTATTTTAGATATATACATATTATCAAAAATGAAAGACTTGTCATTACAAAACACTATCATAACAGAATTTTATCATAATAGTACATTATTATAGCACTTATTCTTACATGCTGAACTTATAGAACAATTCTATATATATATATATTTATGATTTTATACTCAGATGACAAATGAACTTTAAAACATGGCACTTACAACAGTGCAAACATGAAACAAACCAGTGTGTAGATTACCAACAATTTACATAGTCTTATTTGAATATGACATTTATTATAATGAGATTATACACAGAACAGACTTTCTTCATTATAGCATGCATCATTACTGAACTAGGGTATTTATCAAATCTGGTAGGTCTGTTGTATTTATTTACTTCTCTTGCTTCAAATTAGTGGTAACAGACTTCAAGAGGGATTATAAATAAATGATCAACTTCATCTTCGTTTTTCTGATTTCAGAAAGCTATGCGCTAACCAATGATGAAGGGTTCCTTCAGCTATATGCAAGCAGTGTGAAAGATTCTAGGAGGCCTGTTAGGAAAGAGAGCAAGTGATACCACTTACTACTGTTTATACAAGTATATATACACAAAGTCTGAGGAAGTTGTTTTAAGCTGGATATAACATACTTGAGCCATCTGGTGGACGTTTGCGATAATACAAATCTAAGATAGGATAATATAAACAATTTGTGCAATAAATGTACAAAAATCATGTGTGTTTTTCACTGATAACAGAATATGTAAAGAAAAAATCTTGGAATCTTGGATTAATTCTGGTAATTTTCTTTCTTTCTGTTCATGGATTTTTGGTTTGTACATTGATGTGAGTACATCAGCAAATTTGAACTGTTAACTGGCGTTAGCAAATTAAATTATCTGAAAAAAAAACCTCTAGTACAACTCTAACACAAGGAAGAGTGCGAGCGAAATTGGATGCAGAAAATGGAACAGAATTACTCAGAATTACTAGTAGAGTAATGTGAATTCCAATACAAATGCAAGCATCAATATGGTGTTTTGTGCTTATGAGAAAATAGGTCATTTTGTGTCATAATAATTGAGAAAATTTCTCTACGCTGAAAGTTAGGATATTGCATTGAAGCAGGAAAAAGAATGGGAACCTTACATGACAGTGATGGATTAAAATGAAGAGCTTAGAAATTTGGAATAATTTGAAATTGAATCTGTATCTGTGAATATGAGGTTTAGGAATAAAATATTCCACATTTTAGGTGTGCTAGGTTTAGCTGCGATATGTGGAGTGTAATTACAGAGGGGTATATCCGCACTATCGTCCAGATATATTTATGGACGGTATAGTTAATGAAAAGATATTAGGAACCGATGTTAGAGCTGCAAGATTTGAACTCAATCACATGATAGTAACTGAATGGGGTCGTGTTTTTGTGGGTGCAGTTAATAGAGTATACGAGTTTGATTCCAATTTAGGTCTTCTTAGTGAAGTGGAAACCGGCCCAATTAACGACAGTCAAAAATGTCTTCCAGGGTTTAATGATGTAGAATGCAGTTCATCCAAAAACTTTACTGATAATTACAACATGGTTTTGATACATTACAAAGGAAGCAAAGAAAAACTTTTAACATGTGGTAGTGTCTATCAAGGGGCATGTGAAGCAAGAAATCTAAAAAACATTTCTCGTTCACACACGTATTATGACTCAGACGACGGTACGTTATTAGACTATGCAGTAGCAGCAAATGACCCGAAATCTTCAACAGTAGCATTCGTTGCCCCTGGCCCGCCTGATTTACAAACTGAAGTTCTTTATGTTGCTACAACTTTTTCCGGAGGCAAAACTGATGTCATAACACAGCAACTTCGAGGTCTGGTTCCCGCTATAAGTACAAGAAGTCTTGGCCGAAATACAAGATTCCAGCTTTTTGCAAAAACTGACAGTATCCAAGCAAAACTCTCAGGAATTTATTTAAAAAAGAATGTCAGGTCAAATTATTTAATCAAATATATCACTGGTTTTCAGTCAAGTATATATAGTTATTTTCTTACACAGCAGTATGAATCTCCTTTAGAAACCAAAAGTGATTCTAAAATTATATCAAAAGTGATACAAATCTGTCAAGAAGATACATATTATTACTCTTATATTGATATGCCATTAGTCTGTAAATCACAAACTACCGGAAGAGAGTACAACTATGTACAAGCTGCAAGAGTGATTAAAGCCTCTAAAAATTTACAACTTAGTTTTGGATTAAGATCAGCCGAAGATATTTTAATTGGAGTGTTTACGGATAATCAGGGAGGACCAGACTCGAACTCGGCTATCTGTGTGTTCACAATGCAATTTATTAGAAAGAAGTTGTTGGAAAATGTTCAAAAATGTTACAGTGGAGATGAAGCTCTAAGTGGTGGAGGATATTTAACCAAAAAACAGTGCCAGAATTTGGTAAGTTGTAGAGACTTTCTTCTTTTTGTTTCATAGAATTACTAAAAGTCTTAGTTATACATAAATGGGTAAGTGCACACTGTTATAATATTTTCACAAGTCACAAAATCTGTGATACAACATCTGGTGTGCATATGTGACAGGTTAAAACTTAATGATCAAAATAAGCATCAGGTTCTGCAGCATGAGGGGATACATTTGTAACATGTTGACTTAAGATTTATTACCATTATTACAAACTGTTTAATCTTTGCAACTGAGAAAACAGTATTACACTAGTCTAATATTTTCTATATGTATTTACGACTGAATTATTGATACAAAGAATGGCATCTTTGGTCTTTTTACAAGAGATTAAGTGTTTAAAAGTATTATAAAAGTATGTTTTATTTGCTACTGAATTGTTTATAATGTACCATTATGTAATCTGTTAAATTTTGTGCCAGGAAAGGACCTGCAGGTACATATCCATTTCAGAATTAATTTTTGGATATATAAATGTCAGATTTTTTTCATTTAATTGAATTTATCAAAAGAAGGCACAAAAATATTTTTTTGGTATTATTGGTTAATTCAAATCTTTGTGCACCATTGGTGATGGCATCAGGTCTGCAGTGGCCAGTCTAGTTAACATAAACATTGTGCTTTTAAATCTTATTGACTATTTACTTACATTATATTATTTTTATTATGATTTCAATAAAGTTCCAAAATCCAAAAGATCAGTCAGTACACAAAGACTTAAAGACTGAAACTTTTATTGAGAAATTGCAACCATTTAAATCCCTTTATTGCAACATTTGAATGGTTTATGCCTTTATTCTCCACTGTCAAACAAAAGCTTATATATATTATATAACATCATATAATACTCCTCTTCATGAGAGATAATTTTTATAAAGTATATCTTAATTATTTGATACAAACTTACAGACAATTTCCATGATAATATACCATTAAAAATGTAAAATTTAAACTCCATTACATGTTTACTCCCCATGTTTCCTGCCAATTGTGAAAGGCTAATTTGAATCAAGATAGTAAATTAAGAATTTTATTGTTGTTTTTACTCGAAGTATTATTTTGCTGTTATACTATCTAATATATAAAATTTGTTCTCATGAACTATGAAAATTCTTTGATCTGAGTTTCTCACAATGATGAGATATAACCTTGTATAGATTTATGGTAATGTTTTATTACAAGTTTTCTTCTCCCAACAATATTTTCCCATTACAATTTGTCTATTATTCTGCACACATTCATTCAGAATTGATCAAGATTAAGTTTTCTCAGAAGATTGTCAATCTCTAAGAAAGTGCACTTACAGAGCTCTGGTCAGTTTCCCTTGTGGGGCTGTTCCAGAATATTATTGTCTACACTTTTTGTGCAATTAAGTATAAATGCAAGAGGAAATGTAAGAATACCCAAACTACCATTATTATACTGTATATATGAATCATATATAACCATTGATATAATATTTCCAAAAACAAAATACAATAATTTATATCCTTCCAACTACCATTATAAGCCTTAGAAAAAGTAATCATGAAGCTAGCACCTTATAGATTTCGTATTAATTACCCAAATCTAGATATTAGTACATGTACCAGTATTGAAACCTATGGCTTAATACAGGATGTCACTTGAACCAAGTTGGAAGAACTTAATTTTGGACATGGCTTTAAAACATTTTTCCTTTCATGCGAAATCTCACAAATTTGAAAATTTGAGTTTTTACCATGAACACATGTTTCTGCATAGGTGCATGTCAAGTGACTTTTCCTGTCAAAATGTTATATTTTTCAAAAAAGTTAGATATTCAGGTATATAGAAAACAGACAAAGTTCTGCATGCAGGAGACACCTTTATTCGATTGGTACTTCTGGTTTTCTTCTCTGTTATTTTAAGAATGGAGGGGCATACATTACCATGATGTACATTCCTGGCATCACAACCATCGTCCTGAAGCATACATTTATGTTACACACCACTAAATCACATTTTTATGATGTTGTCTATTCAGACTGAGAGACCACACTTGAAGGTCGGGGTCTCTGTGAAAATGTTGGCAAAAGTCGTGGCTGCTCAAAGATTATAATTATTGTAGTCTTGGTGTTTCATGTTGCTTTTGTTCTGCAAGCTATGATGAAGAATGTTGCCATTACTTTTACTGGTTACATTTTTTTTAAGCTGCGTACCCATGTCAAAGTCATATGGTATAATTCACTTTTCATAAGTTTTGTCTTTGTATGGCAAAGTCTAGGTAATTTCTCCAGTTTAATCATGTTTGTGTTTAAAGGAAAATAGGTCACATTGAACTGTTCTTTCTTATATATGGTGGAAACAATTGTTTAATCACAATTTGTAGAACACTCAGCAATCCTGGGATAAAAAATGGCCACTGTATTCACTAGTTCTGTAAAATACTGCAATTTTAAGACAAAACTATGAAAACAAAATTGTTCTAGCTTTGCATGGAGAAAGAAAATATCGACCTAAAAAGTGAAATATTAAATATTTATTTATAAATGGAAAGTATAAGAGTTTATTATAAGATAATGATATATGTTCGTTTATATTTCAGGAACCTTTTTACCGTGACAAGGATTATTTATGTAATCGTGACCTGGAATCTATTGGAAACATTGTTGGTACAATACCATCAGAAACCAATGCCATACTGGAGTATAGTAATACTTGGTTGACCTCTGTTGCTCTGACGATGACCTCTGACCACACAGTGGCCATTGTTGGAACCGGAGATGGATATATCAAGAAGGTATGTGTGTCTGTTTTTTACTTTAATGTTTTTTTTTCTGTATAATAAAAGAACAGAAACAGAGATACACTTAATTGGTTTATTTATAGGATAGGATATCCGAAGAGTGGAGAGGAACATAAAATGGAGTGTAAACTCCAGGTACTTTCCTGGGAAAAAAGTGAATGTTTCATCTTAATATTTGGAGCAGATTTTTTTGTCTATAATAACATATTGATTTGATTTTTTAAAACTTCCCTCCATTACTGATATAACCTGACTCTTCATCTTTGAACATAAACTGAAATAGAATTCACTAATCATTGCATATTTTATGAACAATTTGTTGTTATTATCATCCGTTTCAATTAATTTGTCTATAAGTAAGTTGTATATAGAGAGTACATTCAATTTCAAGTGAATAATAAATAATTTTTATGTGGAATTGAGATGTTTTCGCTATCCACATGAGATTAAATCTGTAATTTTTTCTTCCACAGACTTTAGATATGTTCTAAATCCATGAAAAAAAGAACTATATTTCTTTTTATGATCAACATAAGTTTTTCTTACAATGGTTGTTGATCATCTACAAGATCATTGACTGATATTATCATGCTTTTTATAAACAAGCACAAAGCAAAAAAAAGCCAGTCATACTGAAACCAAAAAAAGATAATTAGTTTACAGATATATTGTTCACGTTTTCCTTGTTTCTTCAATCTTTTCTTCCAACAAAATACTTGCTATGACTTTTGCTGGTAGTTAATAATGGTTTATAATCAACAGCTTGGCAATGGCAGTGGTTTTAGTCTTGGCGAGAGGTCAAATTATTTATAAAGGTTTCAACTCATCAAATCTCACCCCAGGTTTATAATACTCTTGATATTCTAACATTTTGTATACATCAAACTGAGTGCCATCTATGCCAGAAGTTGAAAGAAATATGTCTGTTTTATTTCATGTCTATAGAAATAAAGTAGGCAAGGAATGTATTGATATATTGGAAACCAGGTTTGAACTGTGGTCCAGGAGAAAATCGCCTGTCATCATGCTATAATCTTGTTCTAGTCTTACGCTGTGTCTTTTTGTTGGCTTCAATTGGCGGATTTATCACTTTTGATAGTGGAATATTGAATAGGTTATTAAACATAATCTTTGAAGATAATCACGGACAATGGGGAATAGATAAACATTTTCTGTGTCAGCTTGTTTTATAATTGACCAATTTTCTGAACATAAAAACAACAGTTACTGCTTTATAATGTCAGCTTGTTTTAATGTATTTAGTTCAATGCAATATTGATGTTAAAAACTTGTTAAGTTTATCAAATTATTATAGTTTGAACTGAATATATATGTCAACATTTACAATGTGTGTAAATTAAATGTCCAATGTCTCAGCCAATCAGACTGCAGGAATATTTTTTAAATTCTAGGTAAATTACTGGTAACTGAAATAATTTAAAGAATTTTTCAAGCTGAAAGACTGTTATTACTGTCAATATAGGAATCTATTGTTCAAGGCAGGTGTTTCTAAGGCCATGTATTACTGTTGCCAATGGTTACACATACATTATTCCTTCCAAAGAGCTAAATTTCAAAGTCAGTTAATGTTTTTTAAAATGATTCTTGTTCTTTAAACTTGTTCTTTAATGTACACGTTATATCAGACCACAAACAATATGAACTTAGGTGTAAATAAAATATCCCTTGTATATCTATTTCAATGTTTTTAGTTTAATTTTGTTATTATCATATTAATTTTGTATGGTCTAAGATAGTGATTTTCAGAGTAAAATAAAAGGAATAAAATTGTCAACTTGTTTTAAATGTTAAGCATCATTATCATCAATGAGTTAAACACAGATAAAGACTGGATACCTTGGAAAAAAAACTGGTTAAAGATGTTTGTAAAGGGTATCACGTCAAAGAATAAGGGTATCAGTCGAAGAATAACAGTTCCAGTGAAGAATAACTGTTCGTGTTTTTCTGATGATTTTTTTCTGCTACATTTGTTTACTGTCATTATCTGTAACATAAAGTGTTGGGAAACTTTCAAAGGAATTTCAGGAAGGAAATATTTACCAATTAATTAGGAATCTTTCATGCAAGCAATCTATCTTTAATAATTTTCTCATATTTCTTCGAAGATATATAGGAAACTAATGGCCTTCTTTATACAATGGCAAATTCTCTGGGTAAAAGCAAACATTCTTAAAAGGTATTTTTACTTTGTTCTTTTATTCAGGATATGAATATTGAATTAATTCATTTGTTTTTGTTTGAGACGAGAATGGAAGCCATGTTAATGGGATCTTTCCATCTTTCTATGGCATTTTAACACGGTACATTTTGCAAGTGTTTTCTTTGTTAAAGAAATCAAAGCTGTTAAAAAATTGAAAAGTCATTGATTTTGTTTAAAAGGACTTGTCATAGATGAGTGCATTTCAGTAATAGAGAGTTTGAAAATCATTATAGTTATAAATGGGATGCTTTGTAAATATTCATTCTTCTTCATTCCTTGTTCCTTGTGCTGTGATTGCTTAGAATTTAACTGTTTCTGTTCCTTACATGTTTAAATAATATTGTACTTAAATCTAAATATCAGATTTTTATCCAAAAAAGAAGAAGGGGGTATTGTTAAGTTAGTGAATTTATTTTATTGTCCTTTATTGTGGGGCTTTTAAATTCTCAAAATTCTCTAAATTCTCAAAAAGGGCTTGTGAATTAGATTATCCTCAAAAAGGGCTTATGAATTAGATTATATATCCTCAAAAAAAGCTTGCGAATTTGATTGCCTTGTGAATTAGAGATAACCAATATGCTCAAAAGTGCTTGTGAATTAGTATTCCGCAATAAGGGCTTATTGTGAATTAGATTATCCTAAAAAAGAATGCCTCACGAATTAGAATGTCAGGAAAATTAGTTACTTTGAAAATGGTGGTTGAAGATTGTTGCTTTCATTTGCTTAGGCTATTGTGGCAAGTAAGTATCTGCTTATATGGCAACAGAATCAGGTGTTTGTTGAAGGCAGATCAATGACTGTAAATATCATTAAGTTATAATCACAAAACAAACGTGTGTTAATGACAGGTCATTTCACTGAACGCTTAATTAACAAGCATTTTTTTTGTACTAAATTGAAAGAATACAAATTACACAAAACAAAAATAAGAAGGGAAAACAGAATTGAGTGTAATTATAAGATCTCTGTTGTTAATTAATGATCCATCTAATTTAGAAAAATTCCAAAGACACTAGGTAATAAACTTGCAGATATTGCAACAAGGATAATTTTTCCAAGAAGCATCTGCAAATTAGATAATTTACTAGCTTTTTTCCTGTTTAATACAATTTGAAAGAAATAAAATCCAATCAGCTGTGTGCAATTTTCAGCATTTTCTGTTAGATAGATTTTATCCGGGCAGAGCACGGAAACAGTTTTCATCAACTCCTTTAAGAAAACATCTGCCAATGTTGAAATTTTTTACCATTCTTTACTATTTTTTGTCTGCTTCTTGAAAATTACTACTTGACAAAACATTTTGTTGTTACATTGACTAAATGTCTGCTATATCTCATTATGTTTGCTTGCCGGAGAAGAAATTCTACCTTATTTTATAATGTAACATTTTTTTTTCTCTTATTGATATATCATGTTGTGTAATTATGGTTTATGTCACAAAATGAGCTATTTTAATGCCACTTTTGTCATAAACTGTTGAGATAAGATTGTGTTACTAGGCAATCAATAGTCTTCTTTAATTACATTGTCTTTGTTTTAACTTTAAAGTGTTGGTTATAAAACTTGCAAGTTGGAGAATGTTTGAGACTTATTTTTTACTCCATCTTAGAGAAGATTTTTTTTTCTCTCTTTCTCTTTCATTCTCAATGTTTAAAGTTGTTGATAAATGTCACAAATAACAGGGCAAGTCGCAAATGTCAAGGTCATATTTAAATTTTACAGTGAAGGCTACATATATAAAAAGTTCCTGTATGTTACTGTCTACAGATTTTATTTGTTTGGGTCGTCAAACCAAACAAATAATAGTAGCGAAATTTCAGACTCTAATGCTGTTAATTGCAAGTGCCGAAAGTAGTCCGTTTTTTTGAAGCGGTTACTTCCCTTTATATGTAACACATAGGCTGAAAAATTTAGGGGAGATCACTGCGTAAATATGGTCACATTGACAGGCGGATTAATTTTCAAGCAAAATAAATTCCCGAATGGTCGAAGATTTCTAATATTGTTTTATTCTTTATAGATATACATGCTTATAGTAAGCGCCATGATTATTTAAACAAGTGTTAAACAACAGTTATCGTCGTTACAAACTCTAACTAGAATAATATGGTTTTCTTCAGGCCGTTTACATGTAAATTCACCGTGACCGAGGGGTTTGCCCGCTCGCTCAGGAAGCTATAGGTCTGGAGTTCAAATCCCAGTTAAGGCAACTCATTTTTTTTCAAATTGTTTAAGTCAAATAACATTCGATCCACTATCAGTGGTACAATTAGTCTTATAGTCAATTAACTACAATTAAAACGCTGGAAAGCATTGGTGGCACTATACAAAAACAAATTGTTTTATAATCTCACGTTACCTTCACCTTTCTGACATTCTGAGACCCAAAAAAATTCAGCGCCTTCTGTGCTTTGATTAAATAATCTATCCTGCTAGCTTATAGGGCCAGTGATTCTACCCAGGTGTCTAAACTCATGTCTGAATTAATGACAAAAGAGTTACAAAAAAAGTTTCTTTTTGAATTTAAATCATGCCGGTACTGGTTCAAGTGTTATAATGATATTGATACTGTTTCATGTTTTACAATTTCGCATTAAAACTGAACCATTCTAAAACTATAGTCTGTCCCATTAAAAATGGAAATGAACTTTTGCCTGGTATGAATTAACAAAACGAGGTTGAATAAAAATTTAACTATTTTTGTAAACTAAAAAAAAGTCACCCTCGAGATTTTTCAGGATTTTACTCTAAAATGTCTACTTTTCTTGTGAAGGCAAATTTTGATTTCTCTATGGAAAATCTCTGTTGTTTATTTTCCGTAGCCATTGCCGAAGTACTCTTCATTTGAAGATGAACGGGAGAAAGCACGTGTCATGTTTCTAAAATATACATGAGGTTCTCGGGGTCGTTTCATGATTATTTTACAAAGCTGGATCTACAAGATGTAACAGTTTAGTTGCAATGCATGATGAAAAACTAAAAAAATGAAAAATAAGCAACAAGAACACCGAGTCAAATGGATAAAATATCTAGAAATTACACTTACTTTTAAGCTGAATAGAATTCCTATGAATTTCGGAATAGATATTTATAAACGTCCCTTCTGAAGATTCCTTCATTGCCAGTATCTATCCAGTTCCGTAGATCCGATTTTTTTCTACTTCGAAACTCCTAAATGACATGACTCCAACACTTATGATGATCCAGATTTTTTAAACTGTTAATCCGTCTCATTATTAAAACATTGTTCAATTTGTGGAGTTATCTGGGTTAGCAAATGAAATATGTAAATGAAACACATCATAATTCATTATGTTCCAAATCCATAATTCAAGAACGGCCCATCAATTTTAGTTGTCAACATCACAATGCTTATAACTCTTGAAAATGGATTCCAGACGAAACTTTATTACGTCAACAACAATTTACGAAATATATGACGTAACAAAAATGCCTCGCGATTCCAGTTGCGGCATTGACAGAGAGCGGCTAGGCATTATGTAACCTCAAACAGATAATTTTAAGCGTTGAGATGAATTTGTGGAATTTAAAATAATTTTTGTTTACCCAGATTTTGCAACTCAACTGTAAAAATACACCTTCAATTCATATATGAATAATAAAACTTTTGATAACATTTAGATCATTTAGATAATTTTAAACACACTTAATGACATGAATCTACAACAGTACAATACTTCTTTCATTAATTACATATTACATTCGTTTTGATTTTATGTTTTAAACTATTTTACATATTTCTCAGAAATAATTTCCCTACATATAATCTCGTTTTTCATGACTTCTGTAAATCCTACTATTTTAGCTACAAAATATACAATATGCCGTTTTTTTCTCCCGCGAAAAAATATGCTAGATCTATTGTATTTTCACTGAATATTTTTTAATTTTAGGAAGGCTAAAATTATTAAGAAAGTCACTCGGTGTTTCTCTTTGACTCGATCTCCCCTTCATATTAACATAATAATTATATGTAACACTTTGAATCTAAAAAAACACACTAATTTCTTATTGTCGCTTATTGAACACTCCAATTCAATTTATTCAAACTTATTCTTAATAATATCAAATCAGTGAAATCACTGACATTTTGTTGAATTGTGAGACGGGAAGTTAAATTTGTATTTAAGTTACTTAAAGTGTAAAGGCCTACGTTTGATTGCTCAAACTAGAAAACATGATATTATATATATTCTAATAATTTGACATTTTCCTCGAACGCGAGTCTGTGTTCTCTCATTAGCCAGGGAGTTAGTTAAAGTAGACACTGTGGTAACAGGCAAACCAATTCTGAACGTATAGCGAATCAGTTTTCCTTTCTATATATTTCTTGTCAGATTTGCATGATAAAGTAGTATTTGTTGGCGATTTTTTGTTAAAGTTGAAACCTACGGAAAGTTTTAGCGCACGGACATCGCACCCGAAATAAGAAGGGTAACATATTCTTGTATCCCATCGAACCTGGTCAATTTAATTATTTTTGAATAGAAGTGATACATACTAATGAACAGAATTCAGACAACTAAAGAATTGTGTAAATTAAACATTAATTAGCAAAGAACCATTTTTATAGTCTTCTAGCTGGGTCATGTGGGGGTTACGTTCATTGAACGCCGCCTTTCCTTGTTGATATTGTTTATCATATTCTAGCTAGTGTTCCCGCTCCCTACGACATGCTGCGGTAAGATACGCAATTTATTGGAAAGCTATCTAATCAAATCACTTCATTGTTCTTTTTTATCTTAAAAAATACGACAGTTTATCATGGTTATTAATTTAATCTTTGTGTGTAAGAATTTATAAAGCGGTTAGCGATATTTTAGCTTTAAATGATTTTGATTATTTTAATAATAGTTTGCTAGTAAAATTGCCCTTTTGACACCAACCTTGTTCTCATTTTTCATTTTAATGATAACATTTAGCTATTGATCAGTAAGTAAATAAATATAATCATTTTTTTTTATAATTAACGAGTACATTTCACCGTAATTGTGAGACGAACCCTAAATGACGTCTATATGGGCGCCGCCATTTTGAAATGGACGTCACGTCAGGTTACAACGTAAGTCAACGGGGAAAAATATAATTTTAACATTTTGACCATATTACTGACTTTATGAAAAAAATGAAAAACATGCCTAGAGATATTGACGTCAGGGTTAAGATGACATTAATTTAAATGATTTTACTATTATATTAAATAAAAAATGGAATGTTCAAATTTGATGGGACAGACTATAGTCCCCTGAACAATTTTATAAATTTCAAAATTTTGTATCCTCATGTATATTATTGATCAGTTGAAATAAATTCTCTGTCAGTCTTTATTCTTTTTCCAGACAAAATTTTCTCAAGATTCCATGCATTGACTGTATAATTTGTCTGTAATCAGGAAGACAAACAATAACATTGCCGGATCAAAAACTATGAATCAGACATTTTATCTTGCTGTCAAAAGAACGCCAAAGACAAAAAACTCCCCAAAAGATGGCTCTAATTTGCTGTAGAGACAATTTGAGTTTTGAAAAATGAGTAATTTCAAACAGGATGCCTCAAATTCATTTGTCTCTATTAAAGCAATAAAGTTTATGCAAATTACACATTTAACACTTAAAGCTTAGTCTTCTTTTTGTCCTTATTTTTGTTTGTACGATACTATATTAGATTTTTGAAGAATGACATTCTTTGTTTCTTATAGCAAAGCAACATAATCTGGTATTGAATAAAGCAGTACATGTGTTTTCATTAAACAATGTGAACTTAAAAAATAGATTAGATTAACTGTTTTTCTTTTAATTTGTTCTATTATTACCTTAGCCTGCTAGTATGAGCATGTTTGTTTTTTTGTCTTTCATAACAAATTAATTTATAAGAACATTGAATTTCCCCCAATTCACCTTTCATATATTTACATTAAACCAAAATACATTCATTTTCCCATACCTAGGTGCTCATTATTGATGAACTGTTCAAATTTGAAAGTACAAAAATGAGAGTACCAGAAACCACTTGTTTAGCTTTAATAAGACACAATGTTTTATATTTCTAGATACCCGGGTAATTATGTGGCCAGCAGGCTTCTACACCTGCTATCTTGAGAACATGTTACCTGCCTTAATGAGATCAAGTGATGGGGAAATTGTCCATGCTGTTAGTGTTAGGTTGAAGATGAATATCATTATCTTGTCTAGTCAGTTAGTACAGGCACACCTTACTGTATCTGCTTTAGAATAAGGAACTAACTTTTATTTGTTTAAGATGGTAATCATCCCATCCTGCAGTATGTGGGTCTTATCAGAACAGATAATTGAAAGGTATTTCTTATCATTGAAAAAGAAACTGATTTTACAGAAATTTACAAAGATATCTGATTTGCTAGTAATTTAATTACACCATAACTTTATTTCAAGTGAAATTTTAATTCACATTTTTAAAATAATTCAAAAGATTGTGTTTTGCATTATAGACTAAACTGCTCAAGCTTCCTTAAGTAATAATTATCACTTCACAAATAAATCTTCAAAGGAGTAATAAAATCATGCAACCTTCTTTTCATTTATCAGATATTTTGGCAGTGAAGTTGAGATAAATTTATCTTCACAAAAAGTTATTAAAGTGCCAAAACTTCAATAACAAATTCATCCTCCTCTCTTCACGATAAGGAAGCCAATTTTGAATGTTATCTTATTTTAAATCATAGACTGTGGCTATAATAAAGTTGTTGCCATACACTCAAAGGGTACCATGCCTTTTTGCTGCTGTCAGAAAGAAAGGCAAGGTGAATATCTGGTACTGATTAGCAGGTATGGATGTAAAAAAAAAAGATTAAAATTTTGTTCATGGGAAATTACTGTCTTGTATAATACCAAAGCCAATTTGTGCATAATTTCCTGAACCTACAGGCTTCTTGCTCATGGTTGGATAATATTTATAAACATATATTTATTCTGTTTTATCTAATTTGCCATTAATTCTTAAACAGTCACTGTATGTCTCTAAAGAACTGTTTTAAAGACTAAAATGACCTTTGTTCAAAGGTGGTCTTTAATAAGGAAAGAAGATGATGGTTATGGCCTTTCATGACTGGATTTCTGTGTAATTCTGTTTTTTTATTTTATAGATATTTTTGTTTTTAATTAGCAAAGATTTATTTATATCATAGCTAACTTCAACTCCAAATGTTTCTATATTTGATTTTGAGCAAATACTTATCTTAGCAAACTCCTATATTATCAGTGGCAATAAGTATTATAGGTTACCAAATTAAAGAAAAAGTAAATAGATTTTTCCCATTGCTACTTAAAGCATAATGCATGTTAAAGTTATATTGAAAATATTCCCAGTATTTAGATACATCAAAGTCACAATTTTGATAAATCTTTATCACTCAAATAAATTCAGGAATTTTGAAAATAAATCAATTAGAAAAAAAAGCTAACAGAAGAATTTTTATAGAAATGATAAGGTTGATTTTTATATTTGACATAAAAGATTGAAAGCTTGTTGGGATAAAAGATTTTTGCGTGATTGTGGAGTTTCTCAACAATGATGCGATTGTTACCGCGCCCTCGGCAATGCGGCAATATTTGCAATATTTCTGACAGTTCCTGTTGTTTTATTGTAAACTGTCAGACTTTCAGTAAGTGCTTTAAGTATTAAATTTGATGTGGAAAAAGATAATGTGTATAGAGACTGATTTAATAAATCAAACAAAACAGTCCATTTGTCATTCAGTTAAAATAGTATTATTTATTCCGGTAAAAAAAAATTGAGATCTAAAATGAAAAGATATAAAAAAGCTTTAGAGAAAAATACAGTCTGTAAATGAGGTCAATTGTCATTTTTACATTCCATTAATATAATGATGTTATAGATATAATTATGTCAGGCATATTTGATCAATTAAGAAACAGTTGTAATGTGTGTTTTGACATGGTAAACAACAACTTGCTAATTGTCATACTGAACAAAAATCAGCTATAATTATATATCGGAGCAATTAAAGTGTTGTTAAGTGTTGTTTTTACAAGGAACAATGTGTTTGCTGTTGTGTCATACATATGACAAGCAATTAAAGAGTGTTTACATGTTCACTAGATACAGCTATTGTAAGACATCTAGTTTGTAGATAGATGGTAGATATTGCAGAAGCATCAGAGTGTTCCTTTAGCAGTTGATATGGTCATTAGTTGTCAGTTTGCACCGTGTCAGTGTTGTTTTTAAACCCAACCCATAAAAGGCTTTCTCAGACCCCAAAAATGTATTTGTGACCTATGATTGCATTTATATACATTTACAGTGATTTTCAGGTTATATACTATCACAATTATCCTCACAGATATGAACAATATGAAAATGCCTTATGCGATTAACTCATTATTGCCTTTTTTTGTGTAAAAAGAAATAATTTTCTAGAAGATTATTTTCGTAACTCTAGCAACTGTATTGCTCATTTTTTTAAGGATTGCGAAAATGTACTCCTTTCGTATAATTATTTAAAAGATGTTTGTAAAAATTATTTTTTCACAAGGACTGCATTTAATATTATACTCTTATAATGTATTTTTTTAGGATCTGAATTACCAGTAATTTACCAGAAGGCCGGTAATGTCTGTGACAGTGTTATGTTACAATGTAAATGCTATGGCGGATATAGGATTTTTTTTACAAATTAAGTTAGTTCCCAGGATACAGAGTTAGCCTAAAGGCCCAGTTGAATCTAATTCATGCAAATACTAATTCATCTGTGCCTAATTCCCAGTGTATCTATTTTTGTGATCATTCATCTGTAAGTTAATTAACCTTTTTTTACATCATAAAGGGGGGTATAGTCGCTGAAACCTAAGGATATGATGCTTCTCTTACTATATACATGCATGGGAATCACTTGGATTTTTTATTTCCGTGGCAACATCCCACTAGGTTTTTTCTGTAATTGAAGTAATTGCTTTTTCTAAGGACATGGATGATTAATTAAACATAATAAAGGCTTTTTTTCTTACCCTGGAGCTAATGATTTAAATCATATGAGGCAACTGAAAATTTATATTGGCTGGTACACACTTGAAGTATGGTAATAAAAGAAAGTCTTGTCTAACTACTTATAGAACTTCAATGATATTAGGCTCAGAGACAGGGAGAAAAATCTTTACTTCTTTCAATAACAAAAGAAGCAGTTGCTTAATTATTTATAAGAACGAGCATAAGTTTCCTCATGTTTAAAGCAGTGATGTCGAAATTGTTTCCCGTAATGGTGTGTATTTTGGCCAAATAAGAAAATGTTCTTACGGCAACAAACTCAAGAGGGATCAAGTGGAAATTAGAGAAAAAAGGAAGAAGCAAGTCGCAGTTTAAATGCTTTTACTTCATGAACCACATAATTTGATATTACGAAACCAAACATTTTCACTTGCCATATTTAATTAGGATCACGCTCAAAGAAGAAAATGATTCTGTGTTGTACCAAGCTCTCTGACAGTTTGCATGAAGTACATATTTGATTCTCTGTACAACAACAACAACAACAACAACGCTCAAGCCATTATAACAAGCATTTTAGCATACAGTGAATAATACCAGCAAAAATACCTTGTGAGGTCACATGACAGATTGTTTGTGAGAGTATGTTTTAAAGATTATAGTAACTGAACTTTGATATGAACACAAAAGTTTAAGGCGGTTATACTGGAATCAGCTAAATATTGCTGTAACTCTCATGGGAAATCTTACCATTTATGATCTTTTAACTATTTTTTATAACTTTTATAATAACATGTTTTTGTTCATAAACCTTTAGCAATGGTGTTTAATTAAGTATGTACATAGTTTTTAAAGGTTTTTAACTTACCGTATTGCCAAAATGTGTTAATGCAATTGAAGCTCAGGCTTTCAATATTTAAGAAAAAAATCTTTAATTTCATATTGAAAGGATTAAGTGATTAAAGTTTAAGTAAAATTAAATTAATTTGCTTCTTATTAAAACAGTATACGCAATTATTCTAAAGGCAGTTTAGACTCTACAATGCTTTTACAGAATTGGTAAGAAATGCAAATTAAAATCAATTCCCCCTTTTTGGTACCATTAAATAAAAAGATTTATTATACAATTTGTAGTAACATAATATTTTTTGTTGAACTTTATCATTAACAGTTGATAATAAATCTGAAATTATAATGATTTGTAAAAGTAAAATCTGATAGTCATATGAAATAAATTTACAAGATAAATATTCATTAGGGGAATTCACCATGTTCCAATATTCTCCTTGATTAAAACCTTTCCTCTCTTAATTATATACTTTAGTGTTCATTACAGTTGATTTAAGATGAATCTAGACATCTTCAGGGATTTCTAATGTAGAAATATAGATTCATTGCAGCAAAAAACAATATTTAATAGTCTTTCTAAAGCATTGTATAAAGTATAAGCCTTAAAGGACATGAAACAGATAAATTTATGTAAAATTTCTGATTTAAGTGATACACTCATTTACTTTAAATGATAAATGTTTCTCTGTTGTGGAAACAAAATATTAGTTTTGGTTTTAGATAATTGGTGTTTTAATAACTTTGAGGCTCCGGTTTTTATGCTTTGGAACAAATAGAAACATAAATTAGAGTGTAAAGTTCTATATTGGTTCATATCATGCATTTTATGGTGATGTACAAATGATGTGTTACATGACAAAGAAAGATAATATAGAAATAGAAACTTGATTTAAAATACTGTAATTAAAATCTTTTTTACTTAACATAAGTAGAAACATAAAACTATAATGGTTAAGATCTTATTTGTTTCATTATATAATACATTTTAATGACTTGCAAATGGTGTGATAGGCAAAAAGGGAGGTAACTGGGGAAAAAAATGTTTAAAATACATGTTTAAATAATTTAGGTTCTGAATAAGGTTGTAATTGAAGATTGTAATTACAATGTGTTGAGCGAAGTTCAATCTTTCAATTAAAAAAAATATGTGCGAAAAAGTGAAGTAACTATGTTTACTATTGAAAATTCTGTCTTTCATTAAAAATTTTAAGTGCAATAAAGGGGAGTAACTATGAAAAATCCTGTCTCACTAAAAATTGGAAGTGCAAAAAAGGAAAGTAACTGTTGAAAATTTATAATCCTTATCATATTTCGAATTTTCTTTTTTTAAGATGTCTGGTTTGTTCCTTTACAACTGCTTCATAATACATGTTCTCGAGTTACTTTTAATTAAAAGGAAGTTGGCTTAGTGTACAAAGTTCTAAGTTCTGTTTTCCATGATCTGCACTTGATTGAAATTTTAGTTGTGTTATAGCTATATATATATATATATAAACACACAAAATGTTGGCAATGTGTCCTTTATAATATTCTATTTAAAGAAGACAATAGACTGTAAATCACATTATCTGGATGTAGATAGATATACCTTCATGTGGAACATTTACTGTTTTAGACATGGCTATTATTTCATGTCTAGACTCTACATATACACTATTATCAGTCAATAGAAATTTAATGTAATTTTCAAAGTTTTATCTTGCTGTAGACGGCTGTCTGGAAATTTTCAATTATGAAAAAAAATGTGAATAGCTTCCTTTGAGTGCTTTACATATAGATATATAGATAGAGAACAATATGATTTATCAAATTTCTCTCTATTTTACAGTAAATCTTATTTTTTTCTTCAACATAAAATTCAATAAAACTGTACCCTGAAGATTTTATAATGTTAGGTGTGATTTAAATTTCAGATGCCAAAAGAGAAATGATACCAAAGAACTAAAATGTTATAAAAAATTGAAGCTACTTTTTATTTGAAAAAAAAAAGAAAAAGATTTATTAATCATGACAATAAGTTTATTTATTTTTCTAGACCTTTTATAACTGTGTTACAGCATTTTACACATTTTCTTATTCAGAAAACTAACAATAAGTTGAAATTTGAAAAAGGAAAATTAAAGGTCAATTATGCCCCAGAAATGCTTTTATTTTAATTCTTGGAAGCTTTTTGTTTTTGATGTCTTGTTTCATTGGTAAATCACCTTAATTATATTTTGGGTCTGACTTGCTGTCTAAGTAAAAGTAAATTCAGTTATAGTGATTTAGTATATTGTACGGAAGTAAAAATACTACTTTGCTTATATTTTGCTACTTTTATGACAAATAATTTCACATTCAACGCTACTTTCTTCAGGTGATATTTAGCATCTTATTTAAACATGCTCTAAAACCATTGTTTAATAATTTTAAAACTTATGTTTGCCATTTCTTAATAAGGAAAATAGTTTTCCTTTCTGAGGCTTAATGTGCCTTTAAAAAAGTCTGTCTGATTTTGATTAATGTGTGCCTGTTTGCTTTCCATGTCTTAAAACAATATTGTAATTATATCTCTATTTTGTTTATTTATTGAAACAACAGTTCATCATAATTAGCTGTTATGATGGTTTATTCTATGTGTTTTCTCATGAAGTATATGACTTCTTTATTACAAATTAAAGTCATAAAAATACACAGTGAAGATTGGAGAACATATGTTACCCTTTAATAAAAGGATGTCTTCTTTTGAGTGTGCACATGTGTATATTGTTTGTATGTTAATTCATATAATATAAGTGAATGCACACATTGGAGGGTTATGAAGGTTTAATTGTAATTCTGTCATAACTAAATTAAAATTGAAGAAAGAGCAATATACCACAAAATTGCTTTTATATTGCTAAGACAGGAAGTATTGAAAGTTATGTAAAATGTATTGTGAACAGTCTGAATGTCTATTTATATTACTTTTTCTCTTTTCATAGAATATTATATACTTGCATTTAGAATTGATGGTACATATATTTTTACCCTTAGTCTGCAACCGATTCTTAGTAATCGAAGTGTCCTGAGTGCAGACCAAAACCAGTCGGCACATCTGATCATGGTTAACATTGTTTTACTACTATAAAAATTGCCCAGAATTAGTCCATAATTGATAGATGGACATTGTCATTTAAAATATTTAGCATGTTAAGGGTAGATTGATGGTTGGTCTGACATAATTATGACATGTAATTTAGTTATTGTATATGGTTGAATGTTGAGACTAATTTATTTTTTTATTGTATATTTTCAGATTGTGCTGGAGACACATGAGAGAGCTAGGGAATATGACCAGGTTGCCATGGATCTGGGTTCCCCTATAAACCCTGATATAGTCATCTATGGCAACCATATCTTTGCTATGAGTAAACAAAAGGTTTGTTTCTTTAAACTGATATTTTAGAAATTAACATTTTGATCATCATCATTTTTAGAGGCAATCAGTACCTTCAGTACACAAAATTTGGTATTTTTAGTTTGGGCCTTTTATACTATGACAATACACAAAAATGTAGTAATTTTAGTTTTGGCCTATTTTAAGATTACTGCATTAGCTGATAATTCTGACACTTTCATGAATGAATACCTTGAAAGTCTTGTAAATGAAGTTTGTTACTTCAAAGCAAGACTGTTGTAATAACATATAAATAAATAGACAGATGCTGTATTCTGGGGTTTCGGTGATGAAAACTTTGTCTCAGAATCTTTGTTTTGGAAATGTCTGGGATTCAAGGACACGAGGCATCTGGATGTATCTTAAATGGAACTTTTTTTCATCATGTTTATTAACTGTTGAAAAGAAATACTTCAGCAATTTGATGCTGAATAAAGTAAACATTTAGGATATGTACTGAATGTTTAGCTTCCCAGTTATCATACATTTAATGTTATTTTCTCCCCCCCAGCATCTTGTTTGTTTCTCTGTGGCAGGCAGAGCTCTTGGATCAATCAAAATCCACACAATCAAAGAAATAAACATTTCCCTGCCTGCTGAAATTTTATTATGTGGCTTTAACAGAAGTTTAGCATGTGGAGATTTCGTGCAATGCATGCTTCATCACAAGTCATGAATTGATTTTTGTAGTGAAAGGCAGTTTATTGCATTAAACAATATTACAGGGTCCAATTACGGCGTTACGGAGGGTTCTCAGTTATAAAACTTTATACTTGTTATATCCTAATACAGATCATATCTATTTGCTAACTAGGCAAAAAAAACACAATGATTCCCTTCCATAAAATGCAAAGCAACGAAATAAGCTCTTCAGTCCCAATGGATTCATTAAACCAAGAGATAACGCATGTATTGTCATCGATAAACATTACAGAACTTCATTTACCATCGTACAGAAAGCTATTTTATATAATTTTGATAGGGAAAATGCTCATAAAGTATTCCTTCACATATATATACTGGTGTTATAACAAGGCTTGTAATTCATATCCAATTATTTTAGTCATATTCATGTAATATTGTTACCATATTAAGTACTGCATTGGGAAATATTTAATTGGAAAATAATGGAATTCATTACAGAAGTAATTGATGAATGCAAAAGATTGGCTTCTAGTTCTAACTGATTGCAATATAGTATAATTGTATTACAGCAATATAAATGATATAACATATTCTCATACAAGAAATATGCTACAGTACGATTATGAAACCATTTTATGTAACTATTCCCCATTCCGCATTTTTCACTTAATTTTGTTTCACCTTCCCAATTCGGTAAAATGGACTTTCCTTGCTTTTTTATGTATGCATCTTGCCATTAAGAATTTCAGGGATTTCAAGATAAGTTTTTTGTTATAAAGTGTGTAGCTAAAAACTTAGAGAGGATGCAGTGGCAGCTGAGTGGCTTGGCTGTATGCAATACTTTAACTTGTGGTTTCTTGACTCTTTTCTTCTTAATTCAGTCTCCACACTGTTATAAATTTGTGTAGTGACCGTGTTCCATTTCAAATTTTGAAACTGTCCATATTATTTTATCCCATGGTTTGTTTAGGACAAGTCTATTTATGATATTTTAGCATTGTAGATGAAGGAATTGACAATTTTAGGAGTTTGATGAAACTGGACTGGATGTCAACTCATGGAAATGAGAATGGCTGCTATGATCTAGGCATTCACAGGTTTAAGACTCATATCATGCAATGTTACTCTTCATTAAGTTTGTTTACGTTAGGGAACTCGAGAATGTCTTTTATGAGGTAAAACATTCAACACCAGTATGATGCATATAAAAACATAAGCATAAAAACATGTGGCATAAAATTGGTGAAAAGTCAAGTATTGAACTAAAAGATTGTTTAGGAAGAAAGCTGTAATAATTATGCTTTCAAAACAGTTGCTTTACAATTGGCTAAAAGAATACTCAAAATAGCTTCATAATAGTATCAAAAGCCCG
This sequence comes from Ruditapes philippinarum, assembly GCF_026571515.1. Lineage (NCBI taxonomy): Eukaryota > Metazoa > Mollusca > Bivalvia > Venerida > Veneridae > Ruditapes > Ruditapes philippinarum. The sequence continues at coordinate 200,858 of NW_026856551.1, forward strand.
AGTTGTCTATATGCAGGAAATAGTACCAAAAGTTCAGTGGACAAAAATTAATGTTCTTTTACGGTGGAAGTCTGTTAAAAAACAGCTTGTGTCTTTCTTGATATTTTATCGGTCTGCTTTTAAATATAGAACTTAGGTACCAGCTTTTGTCTCTGGATAGTTTTTAAAGTTGCGTGCACCCTCATTTCAATATATCAACATCATGCTTGTTTGTAATAAAGAATGATTTTGTCTGTATTTACTGACGAGAAATTTCCCAAATGACTTACGATGGATATGTAACTGTAAATTGAGTCAATTTTGAAGTATTTGTCTGGAAATATTTTACTTGTAATGATCAGGCAGCTATAGTATTTTGTTTAATAATACTGATGAATAGTCAATGCTTTAAAAGATCGGATGTTTTCAGATAAAGTGAAGAACTAGTCTATGTGACGAGTTAAGGTCAATGTAATTCTGTCAAACTATTTGTCTCCAAGACAACACAATATTTCAATAAGGTTTACAGAAAAACATACCATAAATTTAAATTTTCTTCATAAACATTTTTTAAAAAACACCTGCTATAACTTTAAGGAAGAAGGAAGTTAAAACATCGTTTTTTGCATTTTATTTAAATTGATGATGATAACAATTCAATTTCTTCCTTGATAAAAAAATTCATTACATGAATAAAGCTTTTTGAGTTGTTAAATCAAATTCTCTTGTCATGTGACAGGTTTTTTTTATGCCCCCGGGCATATAGTAATTGAACCGTCCATCCGTCTGTCCGTCTGTCCGTACGAGGTTAACCTAGAACGGCAAGTTGGATTTTTCTTAAGTTCTACCTGTACCAATGGCTTCTAAGTTTACACACTTACTAATCAATACAAAGTACATGATCTGGGCAAGTTACATAACTCTGGCTTTCATATTTACCAAGTTATTGCCCTTTTCAGCACTTAGAAAATGAATAATGGTTAACCTAAAACGGCAAGTTGGAAATATCTAAAGTTCTATCTATACTAATGGCTTTATAATTTCCACACTTACTTATCAATACAAAGTACATGATATTGCCAAGTTATATAACTGTGTCATCCATATTTCCCAGATATTTCACTTTTTTTCACTTTGAAAATAGGGCCTTGTCTGGTTAACCTTTTTCGGCAAGTTGGATTTATCTTAAGTTTCTCCTAATTGCTTAATTTCTTTAATGATATCTTTCATATTTAGTAGGTGGATACCTTTGATGGTCCTCTAATTTTTTGTGGAGTAAGCGGTCTCTAGGGTCAAGGTCAAGGTCACTGGTTTAAAAAATAAATATAAACATTTTTGCTCATACAGCCTTTATTTTTTAGTTGATGTCTTAGTTTAATACAAACATGCCAAGGGAGGTCCTCCTTCTTTGGGTGTAGTAAGGGGTCATTTGGGTCAAGGTCAATGTTACCACTGTCAAGGTCACAAATGTTAAAAATAGATTTTTACATTTTTACAGGTGTATTGACCTTATTCTATAGACAGATGTTATTTATAATTGATAGAAACATAAACTTTGATGAAGTTAGTGGTCAGTTGGGTCAAGGTCAGCAGTGCTAAAAATAGATTTTTACACATTTGCTCATACAGCCTTTATTAAGTGACAGATATATTTTATATTTGGTAGGAAGATAACTTGCATGGTATTCATCCTTTTGATTGGGGTAGGAATCAGTGGGTCAAGGTCACTTGTGCTAAAAAAAGATTTTTACACTTTTGCCCATACAGCTTTTATTTATTGATAGATGTATTTCATATTTGGTAGGAAGATAACTTGCATGGTATTCTTCCTTTGGATGGAGTAAGGGGTCAGTTGGGTCAAGGTCACCAGTGCTAAAAATAGATTTTTACACTTTTGCCCATACAGCCTTTATTTATTGACAGATGCATTTCATATTTGGTAGGAAGATAACTTACATGGTATTCTTCTTTTAGATAGAGATAGGGGTCAGTTTGGTCAAGGTCACCAGTGCTCAAAATCGATTTTAAACTTTTGCCCATACAGCCTTTATTTAATGACAGATGTATTTCATATTTGGTAGGAAGATAACTTGCATGAAGTTAAATATTTTTCAACTTCACAAGTCAGAGCAATGACTTGGCAACTTATATTTTTTCACAATTACAAAATCCCATGACTTTGTCAAGCTAAGCTATATAACTTGTGTTTACAATTTTTTGGCAATTTTTCTGTCCATAACTGAGTGAATGGGTAAACATTTTTTGAAATATTGCTACTGACAAGAATCTGAGCCGGGGGCATTTGTGTTTAACAAACACGTTCTTGTTTTTTTTATAAAATGTCTACTATGACCTTAAACAAATTTAAACATTGTATTCTTCCATTTAGTTAAATGAGGACGTATTTAACATTTAACCTGCTGATTAGGCTTTGCCACCAGCTTAGATCCTGGCCGTGCAGTCTGCGACCAAGCTCTATACTGTTACCCATTGTAGCTCAATTTATGTATTTTGATGTTTAAATCTTTTAATTTTAAATGGACTGTTCCAAATTGAATGCAGGGCAAATCCATTTCATAAATACAGCAGGTTAAGGTAGTCATATTGCAATGCTTTCCCGCCAAAAAATTTCTAACATCGGCCAACATCGTAATAAATTGTTCATTTCCGGAACGTTATTTTTTTCACAATCTTTGGTATTTAATAGTTTTTAACTGTTTATAACCAGAATTTAGTACTGTATAGTGATAAAGGATGAGTCATTGTGAATAAGCTAATGCCCAAGATTTTATAAAAATAATGTTTCGGAAAAATATTGGCTACGATATTGGCCGATGTTAGAATTGTTTTGGCGTGAAAGCATTACAGTAAGACTACCTTAAATGCTAATGGATAAAACATCTCGAATGTGTAGACGAGAGGTTTTAATAACAACTGGAGTACGTGAACATTAAAATATTATGTTCTCATTTCTCACTTTCGTCAGTTATCAGCGTTATAACAAACTTACGGTAAATAAGTAAAGATTTATGTACGAAAATCACTCATCAACTTAGTTTTATTGTATTCTGTAATTATTTCTTTACACGTTAAAGTCATAAAACTCGCAAGTATATAAGCCTGATTTCACCAAGATCAAGTTGACGCTTTCCCGAAGTTTTATATCGCCTTGACATGCAAAGTATTTAACTTTCCTTGTATGAAATAAATCTGTCATTTGTTCACTCCCGAGATGAGATATTTACCAAGTTTTTGGCGTCAATTTCTTCCGAAACAATGCACTAGAAATACTCTACGGAGATTGAGCAAGTTTAGTGATGGTAATATTCCAGGATGTATAGTTTCATTGAAAGAATAAAAAGACAACAAGAAAATGAACTTTTTTCCCCTATATTGTGTGTAACACTGACGTGAATCTCTTGGGGAATTTCTTACTTGACGGGCAGACAGAAATATTTTTTCATGATCATAGTAAAATAGGAACAAATTTGGGGTTTTTTTGTAAAGCCCATTTTTTAATTTAAAACAGGAGACACCATTTTATTACACCCCCGATGGAAGGGCAAGCATTTTTTTTGGTTGTAAACAAAAAACGGGGAATTTTTTTAAGGGGTTTTCGGGGTTTTTTAAAAGAGCACTCCCAAATGAGCTATCGCTTTGGGCCTTTAATTTTGATTTTCTTTTCCCTGTATAAAAATTTTTGGATGTTTTTTACATAAAAAATAAATTGAATAAAATATGTTTGAACTAAAATTGCTTAAAATTAAAGCTGACAATTGGAAAAAAATAAGATCATGCAATTAATTTTTTTTTAAAGAAAATTCATTTTCATATATGCATAAATATTATTATGTAGAAATGGAACACATTTTCAAAGCTTATAAGTCTCATAATTATATTTTACATATACTATTTTATTTTTGTTATGATAATTATGTGTACATATGTATTTTCACCCGTTTAAAATTCAATATAATGTTTTAACGTGAATATTTAGTTGATATTTTCGTGTTTTTTTGTTTTTTTTTAGCTTTTGATAAAATTTCAATACCAATACATATCATGACAGTAACAGTTTAATGTGAAATGTTTTAATTTCCTAACTTAAAGTTCCTCTTAATAAGAAAAGTTTGTTATAGAGTTTCACATTTCAGTATACTATATTTTTGTGTAATAAGAACTAGGAAGGGAGGGTTTTTTTTACTGTAAAAGAGAATTCATTATGACTCAGTAGCATGGGTTGCCAACAATCTAAAGTAATAAAAATGTTGTAAACATAAGTGCCAGAAATGAGAATTAAGTTTTTTTCTTTATTTTTTGAAAGTTATAGGGTCGTAAATTCCTGCATTGATGACTTAACTACCTACAGGGTTTAAAGCGGAGAATTAAGAGTAGGTTTCACATTGCGCTTTAAAAATAGTTTCAGCGGATAATGTTTCATGGCAGGATGACAGTATGAAAAGTATGAGTAAAATGTGGTTTTATGAACTTAAAAAAAAAGATTATTGCATAAATAACTACTTTAAGTATCATATTTTGTAAAAGGTTGGAAAGTTAAAAGTGCAATTATTTGTGATGCATTGCATGATACAGAATTTGTTATCTTCTTAAACAAAATTTCACAATCGGTTAGACGAGTAAATTATTAAAAGGTATGCAGAAACTTACAAAAGTATATTGTTTGATGTACATTATAAATATTGTATTCAGTCTCAGACTGGCTCCGGGATGGTATCATTATAGTAAGAATTATCATGTTTGCAGTAAGGCTCAAACTTTCAATCCCTGAAGCCAAATGTCTTAACTTCTGGGTCACTGTTCTCCTTTTACTCCCTTTACAGCCTCAGAGCCTGGTATAATTTTTCCAAGGTATCAATGCACAGTAGTTTCCTGTTTTGCTGTTAGGGGACTACACGTTTACCTTCTGTTCTGTCTCTGACATCCATCTGTGATTCAGTAATAACTCTTGTTAATTACTAAAGTTACGTTGACGATACTTGGTATGTGGAAAGAGGATCATAATTATGGATTATAATACCTCATAATAGTTTTGGGAAAAACAAAGAAATTGGATAGATAACTGAGATCCTATGATTACTTAAAATCTTGACATTAATTTTGTTCCCTTTATGTAAATATAATGTCAGTTTCATTAAAATTGAACATGGATGATTCCACAAAAAATCTGAGACAAATTCTTAAAAGTCAATTTCTACATTTTATATGGGTTGATGTTGAGAATCAGACAACATTATACAGAAGCCGGGACTACTTCATTGTCTGTGACACACCAAAAATGAAAAAAAAAAAAAACAGTATTTAAAACATGTATACCTATTAGTCCACTATTAGAATTTATGCAACATATTTGCATATATATTAATTCCGTACTTCTGCCAATCTGTTCATATATTCTTAATATTGAATCTTGAAAATAATTAATATTCTGCTATTATTAATAAGGACACGCTGTGATGGGATGGTAGCACATGTTTTTAGAATTAATTTGTACATCGATCAATGAGACCTACATGCAGGCTGTGCAATCCATTTTCCTGCAATCCATTTTCATTGTCGCCATGTAATGTTTGAATAGCATGCAAGTGTAATATTTATTTCATGCTCCTCATTTTCACATTGTTGAATGGTGTTTTTTGCTTCATTTTCTATCATGATCAACAAATGAACTTTTTGTGACCAATTACATTTGGCTGCAATTCTTGTGAATGAGATTTAATGATGGCTGGTTTGTACATGTACAATTTTGGTTTGGCAAAAAGTTGTGGCTTGTGAGTGAAATGTCCAACATTTGTTTAAACTGGCAGCTGGTTATAATTTAATAATTATCCTAGAAAGTGCTAGCTGTATGAGAAGTGGCTAGCCATATGGGCCTGTACTGCTGGCCATAAGTTCAAGTCATAAATGAGCTATGTATGCCTTAGTCTATATACTAGCTTGCCATAAATAAAAAAAAACTCGGAAATCATAACATTTTCTTTATTTTTCCCAAATTTAAACACACAGGTGAAAATGTCAGCCATTTAAAATTTTTAAGTGGGAAATGTCAGCCAAGGTGGCAAATGACCACCTCACATAAAAAGAGGCACGATGGCAATTGTCCAAGAGGGAAATGTTTGTTTTTCAATTAAATGCTTTTGCATAATTATGTGGCCATTACTTCTCAATATGTGATGATTTACATTTTTGTTAAATGATTTACTATTAACATTGCATCACTAATGTGTTTGTTCAGCAGATTAAATGGGCTTTATTTTGTTTAATTGACTGTATTAGTTTTTAGATATTTTCAAATGTTTTATCAACATCCAGAAAAAGAATTTCTGTTGGCAACAACAAGCAGCACTGATTGGTAGAATGGATACAATAAAAGGCTACAGTACAGGAAGTTAATGATCTTAAGTCTTAACAATAAACATTCTTTTTATGGTTGATTATAGACAAAAATCTGTACAATTCCATTTTACACATAACCGTTTTTTCTGCATCATTGAAACCTTTTTGATGTGTTTCTTTTTTGGGTTGAATGTCCTTTAAACCCCAAACTGGTAAAAACAGTCTGGGGCAGCTTTTTTTTCCTGGACGGGTTTTTAATGTCTTTTTTAAATTTTGGCAGCAAAAACGCCATTTTCATACCCAACAGCCCCAATTTTGCTGTCTGCTTTTAAAATGTCTGACGTCCTTTTTTTCGAGGGACATCTGAAATTTGTGACTTTTTTCGGCAAAATTTTTTGGGTTTACTCCCGGGAAATGTATTTATAAAAAACATATTTCTGCCCAGGGTTTTTTTATTGTAGAAAGATCCCCGGGTAATTCCCTTTGTATGTTTTGATTTTTGTTAATTTGGAAATAAATGTTGTTAAAATTTGTATAGTTTTGTTTGTTTTGACTTATTTCAGATCGCTCTCAATTAATGCTGTTTTAGCATGTTTCACTTCTGTTTTGCTGACACAGAGAAGATATTTCATCAATTTTATGTAATAAAGCTATAACTCATTTTAAAATGAAATATAAGAGAAGATTCGGCTGTTTTGCTCACAGCACCACAACAATATGGTAATTATAATGTTATCAAGTCATACATTTTGTGATCGTTTTTTTTTTCGTTCTGTTTTCAGATTGCGAAGCTGATGTTAAGTAGTTGCGAGAGTCACAGTACATGTAGCAGCTGTCTAGCAGACGGCGATCCTTTCTGCGGCTGGTGCGTCCTAGATAACAGGTTGGTAACCGCAGAAAATCAAACTATGTCATATCTATTTATTGTATGAAAAATGATAATTAAAAAAAAAATCAATACATAAACAAAGAGCTGGTTGTATAAAAAAAAGTAATAAATTTTCGAAAAATTCACATTTTTTTTTTAAGAAATTGAAACAGATTTGGACCACAGAATAATAAGTGTGTACATATACTGTTGATGAAATCGTTTGAATTCTGAATAATTTAACGTTTTAAAAGTTGTATTTAAATCAGGGTACAGTGTGAATAATTTTCAAATCAGTTGGAAAGCAATGTGTGAAATTATGTAAATTGATAAATTCTTTAGAATTCATTAGGATGATGTATGTGGCTGACATGTCATTAATTATTCCCCTTTTGTTTGGTCAATAATTTTACCATAATGTATTGTCTCGAATTAAAGTTATTCTTTTTTCATAATCTAAATATTATTTCCTTATGGGTTGGATTAATAGAAATTAGTGGATTTTAAATCAAAAATGGGAAAAAAACATTAATCATATTTTTAAAAGCATTTAAAACACATCTGCCCTTAAAATTTGAATTTTACTGCATTTAAAAAAAGAGAAAAAAAAAAAAATGTAGTTATAAAGGCTTTGATGGGATACGTGTTTTTTAAAGCCATATTAAACTTAGTCTATTTTGTTATAGTTATTAAGAGAATGGTCCGTTACTTTTTTCTCCAATATTGCCTTGTTTCCTAGGCAACATATTACTTTTTGATAAATATATATATAAAGAGTTAACATGTAACTATATCTAATTTAGGTAATGTACACTAGGGAGCTCTTTAATGCTAAAGATATCATCTTTTTTATGTTCGCTTTTGTTATGACATTAATTTCTACAATATATGAAATTATTAGGTTAACTGAGTGCTGGGATGATGTTTAAATTGTAGAAGTTGTATAGTCATGCTCTGGCCCTGAAATCAGCTCATTAGAATTACAAATCATGTCCTCACTTAAAAGTGTGAGTCTTATTAGTGAGCCGCGTCATGACAAAATCAACATAATGAGTTTGCGACAAGCATGGATCCAGACCAGCCTGCGCATCCGCGCAGTCTGATCAGGATCCATGCTGTTCGCTATCGGTTTCTCTACTTGTTATAGAGTTTGTAAGCGAACAGCATGGATCCTGATCAGACTGCGCGGATGTGCAGGCTGGTCTGGATCCATGCTGGTCGCAAACCCATTATGTTGGTTTTGTCATGACGTGGCTCAAATAGGATTTTTATTATACCCCCACAAACGAAGTTTAGGGGGGGTATATAGGAGTCAGCTTGTCGGTCGGTCGGTCGGTCCGTCGGTCGGTCCACCTTCATGGTTTCCGGACGATAACTTGAGCTAGGAATGAGATATTCCAATCAAACTTGGTGTACAGCAAGCTTGTATGAATACCTGGGTTGGTATTGCATATGGACCCCCTGGGGTCAAAGACTAGGTCACCGTTACTAAAAATAGAAAAATGGTTTCCGGACGATAACTTGAGCTAGGAATGAGATATTCCAATCAAACTTGGTGTACAGCAAGCTTGTATGAATACCTGGGTTGGTATTGCATATGGACCCCCTGGGGTCAAAGACTAGGTCATCGTTACTAAAAATAGAAAAATGGTGTCCGGACGATAACTTGAGCTAGGAATGAGATATTCCCATCAAACTTGGTGTACAGCAAGCTTGTATGAATACCTGGGTTGGTATTGCATATGGACCCCCTGGGGTCAAAGACTAGGTCACCGTTACTAAAAATAGAAAAATGGTTTCCGGACGATAACTTGAGCTAGGAATGAGATATTCCAATCAAACTTGGTGTACAGCAAGCTTGTATGAATACCTGGGTTGGTATTGCATATGGACCCCCTGGGGTCAAAGACTAGGTCACCGTTACTAAAAATAGAAAAATGGTTTCTGGACGATAACTTGAGCTAGGAATGAGATATTCCAATCAAACTTGGTGTACAGCAAGCTTGTATGAATACCTGGGTTGGTATTGCATATGGACCCCCTGGGGTCAAAGACTAGGTCACCGTTACTAAAAATAGAAAAATGGTTTCCGGACGATAACTTGAGCTAGGAATGAGATATTCCAATCAAACTTGGTGTACAGCAAGCTTTGTATGAATACCTGGGTTGGTATTGCATATGGACCCCCTGGGGTCAAAGACTAGGTCACTGTTACTAAAAATAGAAAAATGGTTTCCGGACGATAACTTGAGCTAAGAATGAGTTATTCCAATCAAACTTGGTGTACAGCAAGCTTGTATGAATACCTGGGTTGGTATTGCATATGGACCCCCTGGGGTCAAAGACTAGGTCATCGTTACTAAAAATAGAAAAATAGTGTCCGGACGATAACTTGAGCTAGGAATGAGATATTCCAATCAAACTTGGTGTACAGCAAGTTTTGTATGAATACCTGGGTTGGTATTGCATATGGACCCCCTGGGGTCAAAGACTAGGTCACCGTTACTAAAAAATAGAAAAATGGTTTCCCGGACGATAACTTGAGCTAGGAATGAGATATTCCAATCAAACTTGGTGTACAGCAAGCTTGTATGAATACCTGGGTTGGTATTTGCATATGGACCCCCTGGGGTCAAAGACTTAGCTCACCGTTACTAAAAATAGAAAAATGGTTTCCGGACGATAACTTGAGCTAGGGGAATGAGATATTCCAATCAAACTTGGTGTACAGCAAGCTTGTATGAATACCTGGGTTGGTATTGCATATGGACCCCCTGGGGTCAAAGACTAGGTCACCGGTTACTAAAAATAGAAAAATGGTTTCCGGACGATAACTGAGCTAGGAATGAGATATTCCCATTCAAACTTGTGTGTACAGCAAGCTTGTATGAATACCTTGGGTTGGTATTGCATATGGACCCCCTGGGGTCAAAGACTAGGTCACCGTTACTAAAAATAGAAAAATGGTGTCCGGACGATAACTTGAGCTAGGAATAAGATATTCCCAATCAAACTTGGGGTGTACAGCAAGCTTGTATGTAATACCTGGGGTTGGTATTGCATATGGACCCCCTTGGGTCAAAGACTAGGTCACCGTTACTAAAAAATAGAAAAATGGTTTTCCCGGACGAAAATTGAGCTAGGAATGAGATAAAACAAGCTTTTCTTGAAGACCTGGTTGATGTTGCAATTCTTTGTACTCATTTTAATCTTCATAAAATTATAGGGTTCAACTTCAAACTATTTGTTCACACCACTAATTTTCAAAAAACGTAATGGTTGCTTGTGGGGGTATGAATCACCTTCAGTTTATAGCTCTAGTTAAATTTGTTTTGTTTAAAAACAAAACAAATTTTTGGGTTTTTGTTGGAAGTTATAAGCTTATTGAAACACTCTTGGATCTGTTCTTGGAACCAACCAGTACTAAACAATGAGTGTAAAGTTTCTTGCTTTGAATATGCCAATAATGTCATTGGTCCTCCATAGCTGTTTCAAGTTATTTATCCACAAATAATTGCTCATAATGTTTAACAATGAGTAACTGAATAGTAAAATAAAAAATTACTATGTACAGTGGACTTTTAAAATTTGCAAACTCAGGCTTTAGAGTAGAAAGGTAGGAAATCAAATGAAAAACGTTTACATCTACCATAATTAAAACATTTACTGAAGGGCAAACATGTACATTTTGTCCAAATTTGTTTGAAATATTTTAATTTGAGGCTGACTAGAAAACATGAAGACATCATTTTGAGAGTCCAGAATGTCAGTCATTGGGTCACTGTCTGCAGATATAGGACTTAAATAGTTTTAAAACTCATGCAAAACTTCTGAAACAAACCATACAAGACAATTGTGTGACTGATTATTAATAGAATAAACTATTATTTGTCTAAGATCTACCATTGTCAAACATTGTTAACAGTACAGTCTTTCATTCCTGTTGTAAGATACTCAAAATTTCTGCATTCGTGCCACGAGCATTTTTGAAAGCATCAATTTATTACATTTGATAGTTTTTTGTGTCTGGCTGATTATATAATGTAAAAACGTAATTGTTATTTATGTGTTTTATCATTGGGCCTGACATGAAAACATACCCAGAGAGTCAGATGTGAATAGAATTACAACATTTCCATGAAATATTTGCACTTCCCTGTAAACAACTGACAGTTTATGCCAAATTGCAGGAAAGACCAAAAACGTCTGTTAAGCAAACATGCCATTTATTTCTTACATTTTGAAATCAGAATATATAATTTATATGACAGGGATGGTTTCATGTTCCCCTGTGAAGAATAATTATGATGAATTGTAGGGAAATTATGTGATATCTAATATCTGTAAGGAAACAGTATTTTTTGTCTCAAGAAAATATAAATATTGCATAACTTGTATGCCTGACATACTCAGTATGTGAAATTTTGAAACATTTTGATAGAGCAGCCTTTTTGTTAATGTCTTATATATTTAAAACAGAAATGTAAAATGAATATTGTTTAAATATGGAAAAAGAGTTTAACAGGGTTTCAATTCAAAATTGACAAATATCAAAATGCAAGGGAGTGAACTCTTTATGCAATATTTTGACTAAAGACCATGGTAAAAAGATTAATTTTGTGCAGTTATATAACTCGCTCATTCAAAAGAACCATCACCAGTCTTCATCACCCTTCCCTGAAAGCTTTCCTCTTAGTCTATAAAATTGTGCTACTTTAGTAGCATATTCAATTCAAAATTTATAAATGTAAATAATTTACACAGTAATGCAGACAGGAATTAGACTCGTGATATAGACTGAAGCCAAAGGTTGTCCTTGTTTGACACATTAGCGTGTTGTACCTGCAAAGTCTATTGGTACTGTCATTAAAAAAAATCTTTTATTTAGGAGTCAACAACATGATACTAATTGGAACAGATCTTGCCGTGATGATGTGTAAACTGGCTTGGCTTAGTTGTTTAGTGTAGATCTCTTGAAGAAAATATATAGCGCAATTGTTTGATCTTCATGGGACAATATTTTGAATAACTGATGATAAATGTAATTTTTAAAAGCAAAAACAATGTACAATAATATCAGTATGGACATACATAATTGTATAGACATTGTTCCATAAAAATGATTTCCTGGTAAGACATTTCTACTGCATTTAATCTTACAGTTAATAAAACATCGTAGATTTAATAAAGATGGCTGCCCACTTTGAATTATTTTGTCTCTCTAAATTTCTCATAATTATTTATAAGAAAGAAAAGTGTCTTCCATATTCTTCTGAAGACATTAATCCTTAAAGACATAATTTTGTATTTCAGTTTTTGTCAATCAAATTTTCCCACAAAAAAATGATAAATCTTGACAAACAGTCTGTGGTTTCAGTGGTCTATGTCCTAGCACAGATTACTTCTTATTGCATGGAATAACATCATTAATGCCAACTTCAAAGTGCTTTATACATCATATATTCTTCCTTGCTATTTTTATACTGAGGAAAATTTAATCCTTCAGTCCTTTGTAGCTCATAAGGTTTATTAATGTGGAATAAAAGAGTATAAAATGCAGAGAGATGAAGGAAGTTTTTGATACAAGTACAGTCAACATTGTATTAAGAGACCACTCAAGGGACTGCCAAAAAGTGGTCTCTTAATAAAGTGGTCTCTCAATAGAATTCTGGAAAATTCGAGACTTTTTATTACAAGTCATAGATATAATAACATCTTTTTTTATAAAAACAAAAACTATATACAATATTATGTATGCATTACAGTTTTATAATTACATTTATGCCTTTTTAAAAAAAAAAAGTCATCAATATTGTTTGTTTTTGTTTTTTAGTAGAAATTTGTGTACAAATGTGATCTACGCTCATAATACTGTCGTTTTAAACTTCTTGATTTTTTCAACAATTAGTTTTCACACTACCCCGATTTCAAATTCAATAAGTTTTTAGAGATCTAGTATTTTTGTGGGTTTTTTTTTTCGGAGGGTCATATTTAATGGGGTACTACATGTATTTTATACAGCATCAGATGAGCACCTATCCATCAGCAATGAAAGGCTCGGTTCTGTAATGTTTAGTCCACTACGTTTCACGATTTTATTTCGACTACAATCGATGACATTTGCTATTTACTCAGACTCAATTCCATGCACGATTTCCTCATACAATTTATCCGGTCTTATTAGTTGGCTCGATCTGACGTCAATTTCGATAAGGGAGGTCACTCTGAGCACATGACAAAACTATGCAAATGCGGTGTTGTGAAACGTTATTGCTCTGACAAAATATGTCACAATGAATATTACGATCGGAAAATTTTGAAACGATTGCAATTGTTATTCATTTCGTTTTTAAACGTCAATTAATTGTGACCAATGACCATAAAAAAATATTTGTTTGTTTGTTTGTACACATCTAACCTACTCGCTAATTACACAGGTGAGAATGCCCGCAGGGACGATTGTTTGTCACGGCCGTTTAATAGATACTTTAACACTTAATTTTATACATTTGGGCTGACAATCAGTGGCCGCTGGCCGCGATATAAAATAGTCGTTTAATGGAATTAGATTAAATAGTAAAAATCATCAGGAGGGATTTTATGCGGCCGCTTAATAAAAAAGTCGCTTAATAAAGGTGGACGCAAGTACGATGCCGACTGTATTTAAAATCTAGTAGAAAGGCTGAAGATCATGACTTAAGTGAAAACCGAAAAACTAAAGACAGGATCGATCAATATTTAAGAGTATTTTAGTCAGTAATACTACTAACCCATACTACACTTTCTCAAATTTCAATGTGAAAAACGCATTAATCATTGTAATGGAAAAAGTTCTTCAATGTATTTACGGAATGAGTAGGGAACTGTGGTGCAGACCATTTTCAGACAACAGAGATGCACTGGACATATGGTTAGAACCATTGACTGACAGCATGCTATAGGTTAATATGTTAAATGTGACCACTGGATTTGCCCTGCCTTGAATTTTAGGCTGTTCCTGGAAAATTCAGGTCAATTTTAAAATGTATTGTATTGTGTTGGATCAGCACTAAATACAAATTAAACATTGATCTCCAATTCCATTTACCTTCTGGCTGCAAGTGATTATAATCATCAACCAGTTCAGACCAAGTCCAAGCACATCCTGGGATTTGATCATGGTCTGCACTGTTCGATATTCAGTTAGTACATGTATATATTTTGAAATTTTACATACATGTATATTTTTTTAATATACATGTATATATTTTGAAAATTTGCCTAAAAACGGTAATTCACCAGGTTTTGTCTAGATTGAAAGAAGGATGTATCCATTGAAGATATTTAGTGTGATAAGGGATAACCATAATGTATATTACACATATATAAAAAATATTACAAATTATTTGGTTATTCTTTTACAGTGAATGCTAATGTATTTTAATAAGATATATAATAGGGGGTCATCTTAAAGTTGTCATAACTTTGTAATTCTATCATATTTTGACAGTTTTATATCCACCATTATATATAGTGCTGATTTTATGATTAATCATTATTTAATAAGATCAAAGAAGTTGTGTGAAATTATGCTTCAATTTTTAATACAAAAAATGTAAGCAGTTCATGACACTTTAATTAGAATGTGTTGTAATTTTGTAGGACTGAGTGTCGAATTACGTAGTGGAAAAAGAATTTAATTAAAAATAAATTGCTGTAATGTTGAAGCCATGATGCTGCAAATTGATCATATTGTTCAGTCAAGTGTTCCCAGACTTCTTTTATATTGTATAAATGAAAAAATTACGAGATCGTGAAGTTTACAAGGCGATAATATGTTGGCAGCCAATGTGACACGGATTCAAAGACGTCTGATATTTCTTTTTATAACGGCCCGTGTAAAACTGCGCGTGTGAGGTTGTTTGAAATATTAATAATGAAATCGCATTGGATATCCATTAAGTCTTTTATTTGCATGCATATTGGATGGGAAGATGATGTATTCATACTGGAAGATAGATTGGAAAGCGATTGGAATTTTATTCATGGATGATTATTGATTCCCGTTAACTGTGAGCACCGGTCTTGTCCACGAAAGATCAAAGAATGAATTAATTTCATGTGTACACTGCTTATTAATAAGTTAATTTTCATGTAAAAAAAAATTCTGACGTGTCTTGTGGTTCATGAAAGAATTGGTTTGATTTGAATTAATTTGAGCCGCGTCACAACAAAACCAACATAATGGGTTTGCGACCAGCATGGATCCAGACCAGAATCCGCGCAGTCTGATCAGGATTCATGCTGTTCACTTACAAACCCTATTACAAGTAGAGAAACTGATAGCGAACAGCATGGATCCTGATCAGACTGCGCGGATGCACAGGCTAGTCTGGATCCATGCTGGTCGCAAATCCATTATGTTGGTTTTGTTGTGACGAGGCTCATTTTATTCCTTCATGTTCGCAGCATTATGTAATGAAATCCTGATATGAACACAATAAGCTATTGTGTAAACTAATGAAACTTTGATTTACAAAGTGGCAATTATTTTAAGCTTAATTTATTGTACATTTTTGACCCTATGTACATATAAATTGCTGAAAATCATCTGTTTCAAGTTCCTAAACTTGACTGGTAATCACTAAATTGTTCAATAAACAATCCTAAGAAATGCTTTTCAGTTCAGAAGGCTAAATAAATTATATAAAAGAAATTTCTGACAAAATATAATTTTTAATTTTCTATTTTCTAGGTGCACTCAACAGCAGCATTGCAGGGTATCATCAAGTGATCGTTGGTTATACGGCCCACCAGGACAGACTTGTGTCGCTATAACAGATGTTTCACCAAGGACAGTATCAGTGTCTGCCAGTGCTATAGTAGGTTTTATAACAATAATTTCATTTAATATTAAACCCTTTAATCTACTAAATATATATAATGGATTAGCCCAGCATTGAATTTCAAACAGTCCGTTCAAATATTACGCAATTTCAGTATTAAAATGCAAGCATTGGGATGCCAACAGCATAGCGTCGGGTTCTGGCACTGTACTGGTGTCAAAGGCCCAAGCAGATTGACTGTTAATACTTCAATATGAGTATCTCATGAAGTATTGCATACCACACGTCATATTAAACTGTTATCCTTTTTGTAATTGACTTGTCCTTATCTGAATTTGGAACAGTCTATCTTTATTATAAGGGAAATCATTGTCGCAATGCTGGAATAAAGCAATCAACATTGACACAGGCTGGCCTGGCTCTATTCTAATGGGTTACAATATAACAGGCCTGCCAACATCACACAAGCATGTGATATACTTAATGTTAAAAGTATCTGGAAAGAGAAATACGCTTTTAAAATAGCTTTGTTAAAGAGTGTAAGCCATACTTCAAGGTAAGTTTATAGCCACAATACAATCACCATAAAATTACCTCAAAGTATCTAGTGACATGCAATGATTACAGGTGATATAAATATAGTATTATGTAAAAGCCATTCTGTACTTAGAATAATTGGATCAGGCAAACTTTTTTACAGCAACTTTTGATGAGACTTTGACACACAAAGATAACAAAACAAGTACTTTTTGAATACTTATATCTCAATCCATCATCGGTTACCTGCGGTATGGTATATATTCCTTACATATCGAGATAGTATGTGCTTGGTTTGTTTACCCTCGCCACCGGAATAAACCATATGGGCGAAGTATCTAGACGGAATAAATACCTTGGGTAACCGATGATGGACTAAACCCAGGATAAAGAAAGTTGTTCTAATTTTAATTGTTCCGTTAAAACCTTGATTAGTATTGATTGTAAATATCATGTATAATATAAAATATATATGTCAATTACAGTTATATCTGACCATATATCAACTACCAGATGGCAGCAACTATACGTGTGTGTTTCCGGAGCTGAACAAAACGTCGCCGGCGCAGGTCTGGTCTTATGGTGTCTACTGTGAAGCTCCTGACATTACTGGCTCAGGAATCATTGTGGATGGTAAGGTTTTCTTATTCATCTGTCCAGCTGTTTGTATGATTTACTTTGTCATCAATGATATTAAGAAATAGATATAAATTTTGAGCTTGTTGTTGAAGAATAATGCTTGGTTTGAGATCAAATATTTAGGAATATAATCTGACAAATAAAAAGTTGACATATTGTCATATACTTATAATATACCATGTATTTTGTATGATAAGTTGTCAAAAGTCAGAATTGTCTTGTCCTTTAGTTTTAAAAAGACTATTATGTTCGGTTAGACCTTTTTAAATTTGTCTGCCTATGTCATTTTCATGGTTCTTTATCTAGAAGTAGACATGCAGTTGCCATGGATTTATGCTGATTTTGGTGACCTCAACATTTATTTTATTCCTTTAAGATATTGAAATTTGAAATACTGGACATGAGATAATGTCACTTAACATTGAGAACCCTTAACTTACTGGCAGCAACTGAATCTACATAATTATGCAACCAGTGCAGACCAAGATCAGTCGGCACATCCATGCTGTCTGATCATGGTCTGCACTGTTTGATAATCAGTCGGTACTTATTTTCCTTAAAAAGATTAATGGTTTAAACTGTAGAAAATTTTTGAAGTCCATAAAAGATATTTATCATGGTAAGTAAGAGATCTCTTTCTACCGTCTTTACCTCTTAATATGTAGAATTTGTACAGTACTGACCATTTTTCCATTGTTTATACAGGAAGTCAGGCTATGACCATCGCATTGAACTCTAGCGAGACAGGGAAACTGTTCCTGGCACAAAACTTCACCTACTTTAACTGTAGCAGTTTTTCTAGGTACCTTCTTCATATTACACTTAATTTTAATATGAGCTTAGCTAGTTTATAAGATGTAGCTGAAGTAATATAATTTATGGATAATTGTTATAAATCCTGTTACGTTTCATTGTTTCTTTAGATGTTATTTATATTAAAGCAACAATAGGAATAAGTTACTATTGTGTTATGTCATAAGGTATATCATTATTCTGTATGATTTATGGTTACAAAGTTTTAAATTTATTTACTCAGGTTTTACACTGTTTCATTCAGTCTTGGTATAAAAATAAATGCCTTAAAAAAACATTTTGATTTATATTCTAGTTGTAGTCAATGTACAAACAACAGTTGGTCATGTGACTGGTGTATCTATGATAACAGATGTGTACATGATTCGGTCAACTTTTGTCAACCTGGAGTCGTCCTTAGTAAATCGGTATGTAATGTTATAACGAATAACAAAACATGTATTTCTTCTGATCAGCCCTGTTTATAACAGTCTGTTTCCATGTTGAATGAACTTTTTAGCTTGCAAAGATAGTTCTGGACTATTTTTTAGGGGTTACAATGTACTTTACAATATAATACTCGTAGATTTTGATAAAAACAGTGGTTAATTAGACCTTTTAACACAAATTGGCCATTCCCCATTCCTAATAAACACAAGTTTGTTGTTTTTCTACTTCTACTGGATTGAGATGATTCTATTTTTGATACCACTTATAGGAGAGTTTTCCATGATGACTTTATTTTAATCAATGAAATCATCACCCTTCCTTATGTACTCAACACTTTCAAAATGTCAGTAACACTTTTAAAGTTTTCAAACTTCTTTAAATGATAAAAAAAACCCGGTTTAATAATGATTGTGCAAGACATTTCATGAGGCTCTAAAACTACCATAAGCTATTTCTGTTTTTAATCAGTTGAAGAAATATTTTGCAGAAGACCGTCAACTTCTTAATGTCTTTAAAGAAACTTGTTTTGACAACTGTGCAGAATCTAAATACGGCTTTTCCTGAACACATTGTTTATAAAATATTTTACTTGTTTCGTAATCAATTTCTTTTTATGCATTTACGTCATCAGTTTTATATCTTGTATTAGAAAAGCTTCTCGGATGCAGAAAAAAACACTGATTAACTTCCTTGCAGTGACATTTTCAAAGGATATTCATATTTTATATAATTTTGATCAATTTTCGTGAAGTTGGGAAGAGTTTAAATGCATCCATCTGAAAAAATTGCTTGATATTACTTAAGGATAAGCGCATAAATCTTAATCTGTCAAATTTGACGGAAATTCTATTATTTCAAGAAATTGATGTTATTCAACAGTTTATTTAAATTTCCTCTATGTATGAAAGTATGATTTAGATGCTACGGTAGTTATAAGGTTAACATGAAATATTGATCTCATTTTCAAAAGATATGCTTTCTGAAAGCTGTTAGTAACAAGCTCAACAAAATAAAAGTTACCGTATCAATTTATGAAATGTTTTGAAGAATTTATTTTTTAATGAGAAGTTGTCCATCCCAGTAGGGGGAACAAAAAAAAATTATTCTTGATTTGTGGGTTCCTTATGATAAATAGAAACTGTTTCATATCTAAATGAAGTCAAAGTTACGAAATTTAACTTAAGACAAAATGTTGCATTAAAGTAGTACTAAGTCAATCAGTCAATCTTAATGAATGTAGAAAGAAAAAACTTTATATAATTTTTTGTATTTTGTTCAATAGTTCAACCCGATATGGTGGGGGTAATGGGATAATATAGTGGGGTAATGGGAAGTTATGGTGGGGCAATGGGACGTCATGGTGGGGGTAATGGGACATTTTGGGGGGCCAATTGGACATTATGATGGGGCAATGGGACGTTATGATGGGGTCATGGGACAATATGGTGGGGTAATAGCAAAATATGGTGAGGGTAATGGGAGGGAAGAATTACTGGTCCAGAACTACTTACTTGCGAATAAATTGTCTGAGATATCGGTAGCTGGGATAGATTGTAGAAATTAATGTTGATTATATTCCATGGTGAAAGTTTTCTCTGTTCTCTCTATCTGAATGATTGAATTGCTTGCCGTATATATTCAATTAGTGAATATAACTTTCGGAATGTGAATTGCATTTTTATGTATCTGCATAAAATTCCTATATATTTGTCTTTTATATCTTTGTTATTTTCTGTACTCGTAAGAAAAAACTCTCCATGCTTGTCAGTTACAATGAAAATGATCAGAATTTGATGTAAATTTCTCTTATCTTTCAGTGTTTTAATTCCTATGATATGCAGTCTTTTTTTACGTCAGTGGCATGCTAATTGAAACAAATATAGATTTGAGCCGTGTCATGACAAAACCAACATAATGGGTTTGCGACCAGCATGAATCCAGACCAGCCTGCGCATCCACGCAGTCTGATAAGGATCAATGCTGTTCGCTTACAAATCCAATACAAGTAGAGAAACTGATAGCCAACAGTATGGATCCTGATCAGACTGCGCGGATGCTCAGGCTGGTCTGGATCCATGCTGGTCGCAAACGCACTATGTTGGTTTTGCCATGGCTTGGCTCATTTGTTTTTATACAATGTTCTGAATGCAAATTTTTTATAAATGTTGAAATCCTATAGGTTGAACCTTCATCTCAGGTATTGTTTTATTGCAAGTTTTATTTTTTAACTATATTTAGCTATGTTACTATATATTTAGCTACAGTAGAACATATAGCCTTGAACTTTGACCCTTGAATTTCCCTTGCAGTACTCAGGCATTCCTCGTAGCTCTCAGGTTAGTAAGTTGTAGGTATGGCTGTATATATCTGTATATATATATATCTCTCTCTCTCAAACTTTCCAGACTTCCAGTACTGAAACACTGTATGTAAAGGGATTGCAGTGGGAAAATGGCGGGTAACTCAAATCTGAAATTCAAAACAGTAACAATGATTGCATTGATATTAGTATTTCTACTTTGTCCTACATATTTAGTATTATAAATGAAATCTTAAATCTTAATTTTCGAAAACAACCAAATGAACTTAAAATCCTATCAATGATAGCAGTAATGTTCGATTAAAAAAAAAAAAATCCCATCCCTGTATAAAAAAAATCTTTTTTTTTTTTTACAAAGGGTTGGGATTTTACTGCTTTTATTTTCCTGAATACAAAATTATATTGCCAAAATTGATCAACCTTGTACTTCTAGGTAATACTGTTTTGTAACATCTTCACAGAAATGATATTTGAAATTTTACAGGAAATAGTAAAGAAGTTTCACATATTACAAAAATGAACTTTTGTTAATGATTTTATCATGGCAAACATTAGCAGATTAGTTTCTATAATTTATTTTTACTGAAATAAAAAGCTTGCATACTCCCAATAGTTATAGATTCTTTTTTTGTATTCTTTGAAAAAGAGTGTTTTTTGTTTTTTTGTTGTTTTTTTTCAAAGTAATTTATAAGAAATTTGAAAATACTTGAAGAATTTTAGATTATAAAGAATTTGTGTTTTTATATTTTGTGAGTGATTTAAAGTCAGTTATATTACCTTTTCTGACATGACTTATGGGTATTTAATGTTAAAAACTCATTATGAGAAAATAATGGTTGTGAATAAAGATATTAGTATGAAGATCTTACATGTTTTGAAAACTGGGTATTAAAAAGGTTTTGGCAGAAGATATCTGAAAATAATCTAGAATGAAAGACAAAACTGTACTGAGTAATATGTATATGTATTCAATATATTTCTATAAGATCAACATCTTTTTGTCCATTTTAATAATTGCTGAAGTTTGTAAAAGGAAAGATGTTCACTTTAGCACATGTAGGAAGATTATTAACGTGAACTTATTGCTATGCTTTAAGATTTATTTCAAACACTGTCATAGTCTGTTCTTGTAGTGCCAATTGATTTACAGCAGTGTTGCGTCGAGTCCCCCAAATGTGCTCCATTTCACAGAATATGACAGTGCCTTTTAACAAAATATCTTGTTGGGTAATAAATTGTGTAATATTTGACAAGAAGAAAAGTTTTTAAACATTGTTTCAGTACAGGATTCACACTCTGATGCTTTAAAGCATATATAATGTTTTAGCAGTAATGTATGACGTTATCTATTGCTTTTCATATGATTTCTGCCATCTTGTAGCACTAATGGACTGAAAAGACATATTTCAGCTTTTTCCTCACATCATTTTTTTTTTGGTAACCAAAGCTCGTTTTTTAACAAGTGTTTCCAAAACCAGACATTTTCATGATGTTATTGATAGATTTTATTTCTAATGTTTTCATTTTTGGGAGAGTTAGCACCCAATTTTTTATTGCGGGAATGAATATAGGTTTTTATTTTTCTAGCTTATTTTTTTGCATCATTATAAGATGGATATCATCCAGGATATGCACTTCATAACAAAAAGCCTTGTGTTATACTAATATGACCTGAATTCAAGAAACATTTTGCTTGTATAAAATATTCATGTAAATCAGTGACTCATGAAAAAAACTTTGTTGTACTGTTATATTGTTGTACTATTACAATATATATTAGAATATGAAATTAATACATATAATTCAATATTGTAAATTTATATGTAAATGTAATACATGTTAGTCTGTAATATTATTATTATGTAAATGTAACTATATTTGTGTTTGTAAAAAAGTCAAAGTCATCATTTTGTATGGTATTATGGATTTGTGAAAACTGTGCTCTGGGTAAGCAGAAACTTTCAGAAAATATGTGCATGCTAAAACATGAAAACCATCATTTCATAATTGTCCAAATTGGTCATTTACCGGTATATAATGTATTAGATTTATTTATTGACCAATGATAGTAATGAAAATTTGCTTTACAATTAAACTTAAAGTCTCAATATCTCCTGATGAAGGGATGATATTTTGTTTAGAGTGAGATATGAATTATATTTCACTGAGATGTATGAATATTACACAAAATGTTTGCATAAGGGAAGGGCTAGTAAAAATATGATATATATAATCTCTCAACATTTATTTTATTTTTATGTTTAAGTGTGACAAATATTTTTCTTCATGTGTCCAAATTCATGTAAGAGACTTTGGTTTATCTGTGACAAATAGTATTATTTTATATATCTCACTGAATGGCAGCAGTAATTTATTTATCAGCAAAAATGTAAAGTTTAACAGGCATATTACATAAGACAGGAAAGTTTCTGTTTAACCTGAGTGCGCTAATTACACTGATTGTACACTTTGAGCTGATAGCCTCTTACACACCACTGACTGTACACAGCTGATAGCCTCTTACACACCACTGACTGTACACAGCTGATAGCCTCTTACACACCACTGACTGTACACAGCTGATAGCCTCTTACACACCACTGACTGTACACAGCTGATGGCCTCTTACACACCACTGACTGTACACAGCTGATGGCCTCTTACACACCACTGACTGTACACAGCTGATGGCCCCTTACACACCACTGACTGTACACAGCTGACGGCCCCTTACACACCACTGACTGTACACAGCTGATGGCCTCTTGCACACCACTGACTGTACACAGCTGATAGCCTCTTACACACCACTGACTGTACACAGCTGATAGCCTCTTACACACCACTGACTGTACACAGCTGATGGCCCCTTACACACCACTGACTGTACACAGCTGACGGCCCCTTACGCACCACTGACTGTACACAGCTGATAGCCTCTTACACACCACTGACTGTACACAGCTGATGGCCCCTTACACACCACTGACTGTACACAGCTGACGGCCCCTTACACACCACTGACTGTACACAGCTGATGGCCTCTTGCACACCACTGACTGTACACAGCTGACTGACTTCACCACTATATGGTTGAATCATCACTAACATTTACAGCACCTTAGTCATCACAGTCATCATATATATCATCATTGTCAATTTGTCATCATCATCATCATCATCATCACTTCATCATCATCATCATTATTATAATTAATATCATCACCATCATCATCACCATCATCATCAGCATCATCATCAAATAACATTTTAATACTTAAGGACAGTGTTACTGATAACTGTATACTCAGAATGATAATCAACCCCAGTATTTATGAGAATTATCCCATTGGCATTCACCATTACAAAATTTAATAAGAATTTTAGATATTTCACTTTGTCATGCTTTTTGGAGTGAAATTTTATGTGGTCTGAAATGGGATTTTTTTGATTTGCTTCGTTATTTTTTGGGGGGAATTTTCCTCAAATGGCTGAATTTGAAGGATGAGTTTATATGCTGGCATCTGGAAGGCTTGCTTATTTTACCCTTTTTATACCAGAAACATAATAAACTGAAATTGATATATACATATGATATTCTCTCAACAAGCCTGAGTTGCTCACTTTGTAAATTACAAATTAGTTAAATTGCTCAATTATATTTTGATTTATGGCTCACATTTATTCTGTATTTTCTTCTGTTACCAATCATAAAACACAATTTTCAAGAAAATTATTTTGATGCACATTTTAGGAATCATCATTATCCAATTTATATAAATGATTTTGTTTTTCAATCAAACATTGTTTTTATATTTTCCAAAAAGTTATGTTTTTTATGAGTTTTTTTTTTATTTATAGATTAATAGAGTCAATTTTAAAAGATACTCACTCACATATTGAAGGGAGTAATTTAAAATTTTCATTTTAACCTGATTTATTTTAAATAAGTAAGAAAGTGTCAGTCAGCATTAAATAGTTAGAAAGAAATCCATTTTTTCCCATTATTTCGAATGTGTCTCAGGAAGTATATTTTTGTCCCTTCATATAAAATTGTGGTTACCATCATTTTATCAGTACAGTACCTTATTTCACTATGTACTATTAAGATTATGCAAAAATACCATAAATAAGAGCACTTGTGCTTCATATACATTTTTTCACTATTTATTGCTGTTATTTGGCGTTTCAAACGTTTTTGGTTTGACTTTTGCTTTACATTATTATCTGTTATAGTGATATCGTGGGTCTCATTCAGGCCAATGATACAGTAGCCATAATAATGATTGGACATACAGTACATTTATTTACATACAATCCAAGAACTGTATTGATATGGGTTTTATCTGGTATTTCAGAGGATTTCATCACGATCTGGAATGAAAGGGCCGTTACATTGTCCCCGTATTGACAGTGAGAGGACAGGTACTATCTATGTACCTGAAGGAATAGAAAAAAATGTTGTTATACGTGGCATTAACTTTCCCCAGGTAATACTGTTATATCTGCAATCTTATATTTATCTTAAGTTTAATCCAAATAAATACAATCAGATGGTGTATAAGTAATAGAAAGAGCATCGAAACACGAGGCTATCCGATTTGTACGAGGGGGTGTAACCCCCGAGTATTAATGTTCTTTCTCTTTTGTATCATAGTCAAACATAAAAACACGTTCCTTGTTGTCACAATATGAAACCCCAGAAAAGAGTAACCAATGAACAAGGATCTGAATATGATATTTCTGTCGCTTTCCCTTTCTCTGTCGTCACAATAAGTAAACCCCAGCAAAAATGAGCCAATCAACGGGCATGCTCTGGAGTGCGGGTAACAAATACCTGAACTCCAGTTAACGCACTGTGCATGTATATGTATATGATTTAACTCCAAACTATGATACAATTGTGTATTTTTAAAAAACTTACTTCTGTGATTGAATTATTATATAAATAATTTAATGTTGTTATAATTTTACAATGAATTAAAATAAATTTTGAAATGTGAAAACAAGTATCAAAAGGAAACTTGTCAATTGTACAATTGTATAATTAAAAAATATAGTTGTGTGATTGAAGAAAACAATTCTTTTAGAGGCATACATAGCCGTGTGGTTTAGGTCATTGACTTCAAACCACTTGCCCCTCACCTCTGTGACATGAACTTGGATTCTTTCATGTGAGGTAGCTACTCAGTTCGTGCCTGAAATAATGCACGAAAGAGCACCTTACGTCTTCCTCCACAAGTAAAGCTGGAAAGTTGCCATATGACCTATGTAAGTGTAAGTGCAATGTAAAATCTTAAAAAAAAATATTAATAATAATTCTTCATAGTAACTTCCACTGTAATGACTTCTGAAGTAGAATTTAGACTAATTAAGATATTTTTGTATCAACAGCCAAGCAATTTAAAGTACACATGTCATGTGCGTGTGGGCGGAATTGAGTACAAGAGCAATGGAAGCCTGGGATATGACGGCAGTCTAGTTTGTGAACTTAAAAACATGGTGACTATATTTATATTATTTAAACATCTATCTGTTTGTACAGTCAGACTCTATTATATGAGAAAGCTGTCTAACTAGCTTACAAAAAGTCAGTTGTTACTGCTATTATTAGGCACCTGAAATCATAATTATATTATAAAGTTGCACCTGAGATATTTTTAGAAAACTATCTGAAATATATATATGAGCCGCGTCATGACAAAACCAACATAGTGAGTTTGCGATCAGCATGGATCCAGACCAGCCTGCGCATCCGCACAGTCTGATCAGGATCCATGCTGTTAGCTTACCAACTCTATTACAAGTAGAGAAACTGATAGCGAACAGCATGGATCCTGATCAGACTGCCCGGAAGCGCAGGCTGGTCTGGATCCATGCTGGTCGCAAACGCACTATGTTGGTTTTGTCATGGTGCGGCTCATATCTAAACAGCTTCCTTGAACCCTTTGGTAATAAATTGAAAGTTATTTAAGGCCTTAGCCACCTTAATGACATATACCTCAATTTGTTTGTGTGCTACAATTTAGTGGTGGGTGACTATCCATACATGACTGTATCAGTTTGAAAAGTTCAAGCAATGTAATGGGATGGAGCATCATTCTGTACCTTATATCAAGTGGGTTTTTTTAACAGGACACCTGCAGCAATATCTGCTAATTAGAAATCAATGGTTTTTCATGCCTTTATATTCATAATGCTCTAATAAAACGTTGAAAATAATATGTTAAATACAAAATGTGATTTCAGTTTTACATGACACAAAATCCTACTCAGCGAAGTTTTGAAGTTTTCGTAATTTTAGAATATCAAGGGCTTTTTTTCCTCTTTTAAATGCATTTAATGCTGATACAAGTAGATGTACAGTCATTAAGACGATTTTGTGAAAATCATTTAAAAAAAGATTTGGTTTTATGTTTTGAGTGCAAGTTAAGCCTATTTTAGCATCTTATATAATTGCCGGATAATTTGATAGGCATTTCTCACGTCATAAATCACGGCATTGAAATAAATTATAATCTCCGTGGCTTTGAACTCTTGCCTGTATTGAAAACATTATAAATTGAGAAGTCTGTATTGCATTTAATCCGAGCTTGCTGGCAGGGATTGAATTACCCATCAACCAGTGCAAACCAAGATCACCTTGCTCATCCTTGCCGTCTTTAATCATGGTCTGCACTGTTTCATATTCAGTCATATTTTAGAATAAACCCTAAAAATGATGAATGGTTTTGTCCAGGTTGAAAGATGGAGCAGTCCATTTAAAGATATTAAGGGTGAACTGAGTTAAGAAGTATCATTATAGTTCCTGATAGCTGAAGAAAAAAAACTGGCAAAAAAATTTGAAATCTAAGTAGCGTACTGATAAAATAAGCTATTAAATTTACTTTGCTGCATTAAAAGCCATTACATTGAAGGAAGTAAGTTGCAGATGAAATTACGTAGAATGATAAATTTTGTTATTAAGTTTCAAGGCAATCTAATATCTGTAGTAGTGATAATGGAACGTAAAGGGGATATGATAAAGTTTTTTTTATATTGCATGCCAGAAAGCATATTTAATATCATATTTTAAGACATGGACTGGAACTTTTATGCGGGTTATCTTTATTGAAGATATTCAAGTGGTAGCATTTTATGTAATTCTATCGTATTGATGGGAGATAAGTTGATGCATGTTAATGGACTTTTATCAGAAAAAACTGTCAGGATATTTTTAACATCCATTAAGCTGACCTTTGTGTTTCAAGTCCGCCATTAAAATCTGGATGTTGGCCAAATGACCATAGAAGAGTTCTTTTTTTACTAAGATGACTGAAAATCCTGTCAATATAAACACAGAGAAACATGCTCTTAGGTAATCTTTTCCATTTAAATATGAGTAATTAAATTGGCCCTGCTTTCCATTGAAAGATTTTATTTTATTTCATTGCTAACTAAGTTAGGTCAGACTGCATGGACAAGAAAGTTGATCTTGCACAAGTGCAAAAAAATGAAATAGATTAAAAAAACATAATATTATATTTTCTTTTACTATTTTCAGATGGTTCCCTCTTCATATACTGGTGGTATTTTCATGGCACCAATCCATGTGTACTGGGGCGGAACATACAGAATTGAGGATGTCAAAAACTCCGAAGGTAAAGTTGAAACTCTATTTTAAATTGCTATAGTGTTGGCTTTAATGGCCTTATTGACTAGGTTGATTTGTAATTACATGTACACCCCCCTAACTACTTTGATATTAAATTATGTTGTATGGTTAGATGAAATTCCTTTATTTTTAACTCTAATTTTGTAGCTGATGAAAGGTTTGTGTGTCTCCTAATTGCTTTCTGGCCTAAGAGTGGTTCTTATATTGTAAGCAGAGCTGGTGACATTAGGTATGATACTGTCAGTGTCTGATAGACAAAAGAATTATACTAACATTAAATAGTCATGTCAGATTGCAGTTCCAGAACAATCAAACAAACTAGGTTTCAGTTGCTGAACTATGTGGAATCCTTTAAAATGCTATTGAACCATTCCAAATTTAAATCAGGACTTGCCCATTTTATAAATGTTGCAGGTTGATGATTAAAACCTTTCTCATAAAAAAAAGAAGACCAAAATTTCATATAATTATGGCATTGATGTTATTTTAAATGCTTCCCTTATTCTAAAGAAACATTTCATCATAAAACAGAAGTTTAGCTATCCTAAGATTGAATTTAAAGGCCCTATCCCCCTGTACAGACTGCAGTATGCTCAAAAATGAACAATTTTGTGTTTTTTGTCAAACAATTTTCCTCGATCTCTGCCTAATCTTAATCTAATAAATTACTGCATTGACAAGGTTCAGTGCAAGACTATGATATCATACACTTTATAATCTCTGATTTACAACAGTTTTCTGCCGAACCTTATGTATTTGAATATTTCAAATTAAAATTGTGCAGAATTTTGTGCACAGCTTAAGAAATTTATGAATATTGCCAGACTGGAAAGTTTTTTTCGGACATCTGTGATTTGTTAAATGCTTTGTGTTCTATTCTTGTAGCTTCCAAATTGCAAGATTAGCCAAATTTTCCAACCCACAGCATTGTTGAAGTCATTGAAATTTACTGTAATTGTTATCCTTCACGTTCCGTTAAATGCTTTATTCTGTTGTCTTAGACCTCTTCAGAAAATCTTTGTGTTTGTGATGTATCAAACTCAAACTATTATTAGATTTAATTTTCATGTGAATTTACTGTAAACAAGACAAGCATGTGTCCACCAATTATAGAGCTGGCTTTATTGCATTTGAAAATGGTAGGATTAGAACTTTAAGGGTTGCTGCCTTTGAGGAATCAAACCATGTCAGGGTCATAACATTGTTACTTCGAGCAAAAAACTTAACATTAATTTTTTAATAATGGGTGGTTCCAGGAAATGATTCAAGATTGTGTATGTAAGCT
Source organism: Ruditapes philippinarum (assembly GCF_026571515.1). NCBI lineage: Eukaryota > Metazoa > Mollusca > Bivalvia > Venerida > Veneridae > Ruditapes > Ruditapes philippinarum. Next base: position 230,561 of record NW_026856551.1, read on the forward strand.
TATAGCCTCCTGCTTGCACAATCACTCTAAAATAAAGTTTGTCCATGTTTTTACCTTAAAATCTCTTGATCTAAAAATAAATATTTCCAATGTTCAAAGTAAGAATATCAATGCCCTAAATTTTGCAGTGTTAAGGTTATATTTGTTGATAAAACCCTATATTGAGAGTTTTTGTATCATACCTATAAGCCAAAATATTTATCATGGATAATAAAAGATATGTCATGTTTTTAGAATACATTTGTACATGATGAAGCCTATTGATTATGACGTCTGTCTATCATATCAAAATGAAAACATGCCTTTGACAACAGTATGGGTTAGTATTTGATATGGAAATTCCCCTAAAATCAATAGTTCATATTGATTAATTCAAATCAAGATGAATTCATTACAACTTAGTTAGGTTGATGAAAGGTTAGGACATATCCCTACAATCACACCTGTTACTTGATAATATACTGATAAATTTAAACAAATCTTTACTTTTATTCTATTGAATTATGAATTTTATTACATTCTTATTACATGCTTATATTTCATATTTCAGTAACGATATATAGGTGTGAGGTATTGGCGAAGGGAGAGTGTGGACTGTGTCACAACATTAATCATACATTACCTCAGTTACAGTGTAACTGGTGTGATAAAAACTGCAAGTACCAGTCCTATTGTCGCAGTCAACAACCTGAACCCTGCCCCAAACCTCAGATACAGATTGTAAGTGTTACACTTATCAAATATGATATCATATATAAACTTACTATCACTTTTTCTACTCTTTGCACATTTACATTACTTATTTATTATTCCTTAAAAGACTGCGCTGGCTGAAACTGATTGTACGTACCCATGTGACAGGTACAAAACAAGATATCACCCAGCACATCTGTAACATCTGATTATCATCTGTAACTGTTTGCTATTCATTTAATATATATTTTGAAATTTTTCCTTAAATGATGAATGGTATTGTCCAGATTGAAAGATGGACAGGTCCATTGATACTTTTTTTGGTAGGGGTTATAAAGATAACTGACTTATTTTAAACCAATTGCTGCTTTCTAGAATTAGTTAGCCATGTAGCATTCTATCCGGTAAGGAAGCTATCCATCTAGCTAACAAAAGGTCATAAGTTCCACTCACTGGTATCCTAGTTTACCTGAAAACAGAAGAATATCTGGTTCATCAAAGGTCTTACCCTACCTGTATAGTGACTGTATGACACAATGTCTGTGAGACATTAAAACATAACAAATATCAATATGGAGTATATTATTTAAAATTAATTGAAAGATGATGTACTCAAATACAATGTACCTTTATTATCAAACTTTATTTAAAATATGCCAAACACATCCATTTTTGTTGAATATAAAAAAAACATGCTTTATTTTTCTTACAAAGTGCTGTTTTTATGAATGATTGAGATTTTATCACCAATAAAGTTCACTTTTAATTAATTTAGCAAAGAAATAGAAGTCTCTTTTATACCATTATATTGCAGTTATTATAGTGATGTCATTTTATGTTTTGATATTTCACAAATAGAATCACAAAGATGTATTATTTACGTCCTTTCTGTGGTTAATTAATCACACACACCCGAAGTAAAAAAGAGAATAACAGCTTGAAAATGCTTGATAGAATCTCTCAGTTATCATTTCATTTCAGTCATTTAATAAATTCAATACTTGGAGTCGGTCATGTGAAAGATGCTATAAATAGACAATGAAAGTTACACCTCACAACTAAATGAGTTAATGTTGCCTGTGATTTATCGTTTATGTAACAGCTGTGCTTTTATATTAATGGTTTATACTCTCATCTTACTGTTATTATATTTCTCTTCCACTCAACCATCATTGATTTTGAAACACAATTTGAATATCGCTTAACTCTAACTATGCAAAATACCTTATACAGGCAACTATCGTTATCTCGACATCGCTTTTCTCGATATTTCGTTATCTCGATGAAATTTTGAAAGTCCCGATTTTCTTCCTTCTTTATCTATATTGGAAATATTTGTTTATCTTGATATTTTTATTTCGATATTTTCAGTATCTCAATGTAGAATTTAAGCCCCAACAGTTATTTTCACACTTTTATCCTTTGTTTATCTCGACTAATAGTTTTCTTTCATCTGTTCCCTTCAGACGTGTGAAAAACACAAACTTTTCAAAAGCGCGTGTCATAATGATGATTATGTTTGTAACAAGTTTAGCTGTTTTTTTTCATAAAAGTTAATCTATTTAGTGTGTTGATTGACTTATGTCCAAAATGAGTGAATTTTACGTTCTTTATAAATATTCGAATACTGTAGCAATTCATTATGACTTTCAATGTAAATGAAATAGTGAAAGTATAGAAACGCTATTGTTGCAATATTGTTTCACAACATCACCACCAAATCAATCAGCGGTCGAACAATCTCGAGAAAGACCAGATAAATAACCCGGGAGGATATCCGGATCAACCAACCTAAAACCATTGTTTTCACTATATTGGTGTATTACTGAGTAAACCTCACTATGTGTTATTATCACAGACACCTGAATTTCCACTGGTAAACATCCAATTATGTTACTTTGTTAAATATTGACTAGGCCTATGAAATCAAGACATGGGATATCATAGTTTATTTGACATAAGGTATGCACATGTCTTTTGTAAAAATCAGTTTCTGCCTAATTCAAACCCTAATATGATTATCTCGACAATTCGTTATCTCGATATTTTTTGGACGGTCCTGATGACTTCGAGATAACGAGAGTCGACTGTATGTTATGTAGACTTGTCCAGGTTTCAATCTAGACAAAACCATTGATTTTCTTTAAGGAATTTTTTCAAAATATTTAACTGACTGAATAGCTAACAAGGGGAAGAGCATGATCAGAAAGCATGGTGTGTGAACTGGTCTTGGTCGGCATGGGTTACATCATAAGAATAACGGACTGAAGATTTTTGACAAGTGCAATTCATGATGGGATTTGTTTCACTTATGCCTTAAATCTATAAAGACAAGTCTGTAATTTTAAACATTTCACTGCCATGGTCACATAAACAAATTTGCAGCTCAGACAACCACATTTGAATAATAATGAATGAAACTAAAATATAAATTTAAATAGATTTTAGTTATATTATTGCAATGATAAATGTTTTGGTAAAATAAATTCATTTTCAATGCAGAAAGTTATTCAGTAAATTATTTTAAATTTCAAGCACATAGCACAAAAAAATATTTGCCGGAATTTATAGAATTTAACTTGTCTCTAGTTTCATTACATATGAAATGTGGCAGTGTGTGGGCCAAGTTGAAAAAGAACAGCAATGGCAGAAATAAATAAAATACTTGTGTCTTAAGATGTCCGCTGTTTCTAAAATTGTGATCTTTAATTTATCAGGTGCATCCATTATCCGGTCCCATTGGGGGAGGGACATATGTAAACATATCTGGTAAAGATCTTGGATCAAAGTTTGAGGAGGTCCAGAATGCTGTTAGTATAGCTGGTATCCGGTGTGCACCTTTGAGAGATAGGTACCAACCCTCCCAGTGGATTGTTTGCAGGCTGGGACCCATCCCCACACCAAAACCAGGGGTTGTAACTGTGGCACTACCAAACAGGGATGCTGTGAACTTTCACCAGAAATTTATATACAAGGTAACGTACATATACTGCATGTTTAGAAAGGGTTTTAGTATGATTAGAATATAATTTTATAACATAAATTTCACAAGAATTTGATTTAAAAGGTTTAATGTAACTTCTGTTGCCATAGCAGACTGGCCCATTGATGATATTTTAACTTCAAAGAGTTCTAACCTAAGATAGCTAGAATAAAGTCTGTAGATTTTAAACCTTGCATGTTTTGACACTGGTCTGGGATCATACTTTAACAAGCCTTTTTCGTCAAAAATGAAACATTGTATTCATTTGGTCAAAAATGATATGTAAACACAATGTTTAATTTTTGGTTTAATTACGTACAATTTTACTTCAAAATATATTGAAATGAAAAATGTTGCAATCTTAAACTGGACAGGAATGATGTTGATATCTGTGTACATGTTTGTTTATAGGATCCTAACATTATGAACATTAAGCCTAGTATAGGACCAGTGTCTGGTGGCTCAATGATTACAATATATGGAGAAAATCTGGATACAGGACGTGAAATCACTGCTTCTATTGGCAAACAGGAATGTGTTATTCTAAGGTAATGGTAATCTAGCTAAATTTTATTTAAATCTAAGTATCATTATCTATGCAATTTGTTATAAAACATATAAGACAAGAAAACAAAAGTATCATTTGTTTTATTGATTTTCCACACTGCAAAATCATAGCATAATTATAGATTATTTTGATTCAATTATTTTAAAATGTTGAGGATTTAATTCTACTTCGGTCACTTTTTACATTCCATTTTGCTAAATTTTGTTGTGTCAATGCATGAAGTCTGCTGCTTTGCATTACAGACTGAGTACTGCATTACACAAATATTAATTGAGAGAGAGATAACAATATAATGAATGTGAATGAATCATTGTAAAGTAAAGCTTCATGCTTGCATGGCTCTGTTAGAAATCTTAAAATTGACACTATCAGAGTTTATTTATTTCTCTTTCCTTATTCTCCAGAGATCCCCCCTTTTCCTGAACATTTATCTTGATTTTTTATCCAGATTTAACAATTTAGTTCAAGGATTCACTTTTGAAATAATCATTTAAACAATACATCTGTCATTAACCTGTTGAGAAAACCTTCTAGTGCAGCAGCATAGCTGAGTGGTTAATGCCTCCGACTTGTAATCTAAGGATTGCTAGCCACTTGGGTTTGAACCCCATCAGTGGAAAGCAGTTGTTTCCTTGAGCAAGAAAATTTACAATCATTGCACAGTACTGGGTTGGTTCCAGGGATGGAGAATATGTCTTTAAGCTTTTAGCTTTATACACAGTGGTAGTTAAATAAAAGCTGTATAAACTAACCTTCAAAACTCAGCAAATATTGTTTTAACAAAATATGAGTTCAACTGGTAGTCGACTATCCTCTGTCCATTAAGGCATTATAGTTATTAATTATGTTCTTAAATCATGTTTTACAACCATGTATTGTTAATATATTTGAATGCCAAACTTATAAATAAGATTCTATTGTTGGAATAGCAAGAAATTTAGATAAAAGTTTACATTTATATGTAAATAATTTTTATCTATTTATATATATATTTTTAATTTCTATATAAAAGTTAGAAAATTGGAAAAATCATTAAGTATAACATAGGAATCTCTTGTTTCTTGAGTCAGATTTTTTTCATTTATTCAAAATTGCTGACGTCAGGAATCAAGTTTTATAGGACAGACGTGAGCTAAGACTTCAAAATCAATTTGAGAAATGGCTTGTAATTTCCTGGCACATTTACTTGTTCAATTTTAATTTCCTGAAACCTAGATGCATGCTTTTAATTAAAAAGAAATGTGTTTTTTACAACGTGCAAATGCAGCCTCGCGATAATAGAGACTGTGAAATAATTCACTGCACTTTTCAACGATTTGCACGTCACATATATAATCATTTACATGTTTTATAGACGGGTTTAAGTGATCACTTCTGTATGTTAGTGGGCGAGTGGGAATTTCTGAAATTATCTGAGGTGATGAATGGGCACAATGTTTGCATTATTTAGTTATACACTTTACAGATAAACATAAATAAACAAAAAAAAATAGGGACTGAAAAATCAAATAAAGAAACCAGATAGCATAAAAACTAACTGTCATAAAATAGCAGTATATTGGAGTGGCTTTGGTTGATATTTGTGTCTTACATCAAAGCCATAATACAGGAAGTGAAATATATTGATATTCTATGAGTCATTTAACATTAAATCTCCTGTTTGATAATTATTGATAATTGAAGAGTCAATCATTTTATTTTACTTCCAGGAGCATGGTGACAAACAATATAGCTTTCTGTGAGACAAACGCAGTCATCACCTCGGACAAGATACCACAACCTTTCCGTATGTTCTTTGATGGCTATGAGGAGAAGAATATGAATGTCAACTTTCAGTTTCTACCAGATCCCACAGTTCTCAATATGAGGCCCCTACATAGTTACCTAAGGTATGCATTATCACATTACAAAGCCCCTACAAGGTCATCTTAGATATATGCTAGTTCAGTATTAGTCCTAAACAAAGTTTCCCAAGGTATGACTTAAGTCAAGAAAAGTTTTTAACCAGGGTCAGTCTATACCGTTAGCTGAGCAAAGTGGAGTAAGGTGAGGTATTTAAAGTCACAAAGCAAGTCTCTATGATATCTTGAAGAAAGACTTCTACATATTTAATAATATACTTCAATAATATCTTGTCTTTGTTTAAGTTTGTCCTCCATCCTTAATAATTGTATTTGTATAAAGAAGTTTTAAGGACAGTATATTATCTAGGAACATTTGCTTGGCAACTACCTGCAGGGTATATGATTAAAATTAGATTATGTATCCAATAAGTCACAAGATATATATGTTATATAAGCTGTACAAGAGTAATTTTCCCTTTTGTTAATATACTGTCTAGACAGAACCACATGTTGAGTGGAAAATTGCTTACGGTCACTTCAATTCTTTTGTTAAAACATTGATTCCTCACTGAAATTTAGTAAAAAAAAACAGATATTTTAATACTATAACTGTAGAAGGTTGGTACTATACATTGATAATGCATATCTAGAGAATGCTTATTTTGAGGTAATTTAAATAATTTCATCAATTTTTTATTTGCATACACAGTGGTGGTCGGAGGATAACTGTTGCAGGAACTAACTTACATACCATACAACAACCTCAGCTATATGCTGTGTATACTGACACAAACAATGAGGAGAGATTCACAGAGAAAGAGGTTTGTTTGATCAATTCGGTTTATACAGAATTTAATTTAGTTTGATTGTGTAGGAAGCTATAAGCTTATAGACACACTTCCGAATTTGTTCCTGGAACCAACCAGTGCTGAGAAATAAGTGTAAAGTATCTTGCTGAAGAAAACAACGACTTGCCCCTGACGGAGTTTGAAACCATGCGGCTAGCAATCATTAGATTACTAGTCCGACACGTTAACCACTCAACCATGCAGCCACTTTATCTTATCCTGTTGATCAATTTATACATTATATTACCACTTTCAAATTTGATGTTGTGTAAGAGACTTGTTGTTCTGTTTAGACATTGTAACTGCTCACTGTCAGTGTCTGAAAGAACTTGTTGGCTATAATTATGATCCTGACGTCAAATTTGACCTTAGTTATAATTTTGATACAGCATCTCTATGAGATGGTCAACATACTTTCTTCTCTTTAATTTTTGTAATTATTATTATTTATTTGAGTAAAAATACTAAGTTTATGATTATTGATGTCATGTCCACCAGTTTTACAACTGCTGGTGAAGACAGAATGATGATAAATTGACCCCTTATTGTTTCAATTAAGAGTACTAGAATTTATAGCTAGAACCACAAATGTTTCCCATAAGCTAGAGATTAGAAACTTCCCTGCTTTGACAATCTCATTGTTATGATCAGTATACCAATATTAACACTGTACAAAATAAGGATTTAAACCAATTTCAAAAAAGAATTGAATTCAACTTTGTTATAAAAAGACAAATTGAATATTTGACAATTTTAGATAGTTAAGTTCTTAGTCTGTTACAAAACTACTTTTGCAGTAACTTTGATAATTTTCATGACTACTTTTTCTAAAACTACAATGCTACAATGTTTTTTAGGTTTGTACAGTACTCAGTCAGACAGAGATGATATGTCCTAGTCCACAAATTTCCAAGCAATCAGTACAAGGAAAATTTCATCGTGTTAAGAGAAGCTCTTATTTTGAAGCAGAGCTGGGATTTATCATGGACAATGTAGAAGCAGTGAAAAATCTCTCCAATGCCATCAATAATAAAATGATGTACTACCCAGATCCCCTTGTAAATAATTTCTCAGAACCTAGTTCCATAAAGAAATTCAAGGGAGAAGTTCTTATTTTTGAGGTAAGTTGCATAAAAAATTAATCGGCAAACATGTTTCGAGCATTATGGCACACTTCTATCTTATTTTAGAACTATTTATTCCAATTGGATTGTATGACTTTTGATTCTAAGTAAATAACTATAAATTCTGGGTGAATAACTAAAGATTCTGAGTGAATAACTTATTCATTAGATTCTTAGTGAATAACTGACTAAAGATTCTATTAAGTGAATAAGTAAAGATTTTGAGTAAATAACTAAAGATTCTGGGAAAAGTGATTCAAAGTCAATAAACAATGATTTTATATGAATAACCTGATTGACCAATGATTTAAAATAAATATCCATTGATTCTACATGATTAACCTACTTAAGAAATGTAAGTGAAAAATAAATGATTTTAAGAAAAGAGTTGCCTTTGATCTAAGCAGATAACTGGTGCCTTCATATGTATATTTTCCAGTTGAATTCTAAAAGAAAAAAACATTATATTTCTAGTGAATGCAATAACCTAGATTTTAAATGTATAATCAAGATTGCAAAGGTATGGCTTAAAGCAAAAAAACACATCTTCCTATAATGACATACGAAAAGTGAAAAAACACATTTTCAAATATGATGTGGTCTGATTTTCTCTAGAAATTTAATCTTAGATAAATACTCATCAAAGCTAAGTAAAACTGACAACCCTTTGAACTTCCCCATTATGGTATTAAGGTAGATTGATGGAGATTTTCTTATTTATTTCATATATACATGTCATATCTTTGTCATTATAAAGACAGTGGAATATATATTTAATATGTTTATTTTCTCAAAGAAAGAAAATTTACCTATTGTTTTTATACATGTACATAATTTATTGATATATAAATAACATGTATAATAATGAATCTTAAAAGCTGGTATGTATATAAATATATGTTTAAAGGTTTATGTTTTTAGAGTTTTAATGAGAAAGCAAGCTAGGTTCTTAAATTACATGTACATTATGCTCGCATTAATATATCTGCTATTATAATTTTCTTTTGATCTACACATAATGTGTTTGTAGGCTTGTGAGTGCAGTATTAAAGGTTAAAAGCGTTCATATCTCAAAGAGAATTAATGAAACTTATTAATATTAATGTTTTTGTGACATTGAAGAATGGTGATGTTTTCTGTCAATTTATCCTGTTTTTTGTTTGTTTTATGTTTCCTTGTTGAATTATTAATATCTTGGTATATAATGTTTCCAGGGAAGAGGTCTTACCTTGGCAGCTTCTAAAGAAGACATCAAAGTGTTTATTGGTGATAAGATTTGTAATGTGACAAACTTGTCAGATACACAGATATTTTGTACCCCACCCACTAACCAACCAAATGGTAGAGATGAAAATGGCAATGAGGATGCTTCTTATCCTGTTGTCAAGGTAAAATATATATATCCTGTTGTCATGGTAATTTATTTATCCTGTTGTCATAGTAATTTATATATCATGTTGGATAACAAAGATTCATATCCTGTTGTTGAATGTAATTGTTCAGCTAGCTTACCAAAGGACAGAGTTTCTGTTCAGATGTTTTGATGTGCCTAAATTATTGCATGAATGAGCATATAAAGTTCAGATTATAATGACATTGCTGATAATCTATCTACTGTGCATTCAGGGACATTCTATTTAATAATTGTTTCATAGGAGGATTTTCAGCTATCCATCTTAATGATGGAAATTATCAGTGAAATTACAAAGTACTGTAATGTTGTACAGAGTTGCATCATTGATTTTCTGCATCCAGTAAAGTCAGACACTTGTCATGTTAATACAATTTAGACCAAAAAAAGTTTGAAATATTTCCTATGTTTCACTTAACTTTCGCAATTTATTTATGCTCAATACATTAATATCATATTGTCTTCAAAGCTAAAACTTTAAATAAAAGTGATAAGATTATCCTGTTGCAATAGCTGTTGGTATTATCTTGTTTTCTTTATCAACACAACAGGTAAAGATTGGAAACCTTGAGTTCAAAGTAGGTCGGCTCGAGTATGAACGGGTGGCCATGTTGAAGTTTCCGACAGAGTACATCATGGGTATTGCTGCCGGCGGTGGGTTCATGTTACTGATTATTCTCCTAATCCTCATAATCTGCAGACGACAAAGTCACAAGGCAGAGAGAAATTACCGTAAGATGCAACTTCTATTGGACAACCTCGAAAGTAATGTCAGGAATGAATGTAAACAAGGTAAGTAAAATATAATTTAGCAGCGTCACGTCAAAACCAACATAATGCGTTTGCGGCCAGCATGGATCCAAACCAGCCCACGCATCAACGCAGTCTGAGCAGGATCCATGCTGTTCGCTAACCAACCCTATTACAAGTAGGGAAACTGATAGCGAACAGCATGGATCCTGATCAGACTGCGCTAATGCGCGGGCTGGTTTGGATCCATACTTGTCACTAACGCACTATGTTGGTTTTGTCATGACGCGGCTCAAATGTCAAATGTGATATTTAAATGTCAGGATAAATTTACCAAGAACTTGTTATAACTGAATGTCAAATGTCAAATTTAAATGTGGAGAGAACCTTACCAAGTACAATGTGTTTCATTTAATTGTTCAGATGTGATGTCTTAGATATAGAAGAACAAATGAGCCGCGTCATGACAAAACCAACATAATGGGTTTTGCGACCAGCATGGATCCAGACCAGCATGCGCTTCGGCGCAGTCTGATCAGAATCCATGCTGTTCGCTATCAGTTTCTCTACATGCTATAGGGTTTGAAAGCGAACAGCATGGTTCCTGATCAGACTGCGCGGATGCGCAGGCTGATCTGGATCCATGCTGGTCGCAAACCCATTATGTTGGTTTTGTCGAGACGTGGCTCAAATGCTTTCTTATGTCATTTCTCTTTTGGTTCTTTAGGATCATTAATTTATTAACACCAGAGTACTAAAATTGAACATTACTAGTATAGAACTGATAAGCATACCTGGCTAAGCAGGTAATCCTTGGTGTTGAGCAAAAATCTTTCACTTCCTTTCAAAATTTACGGCTAGCAATAACATAGTGGGTGAGAGATTGTAGAGTTACCTTTGGCCATTTAGTTGTTCTGTTGAATAGGAAATTGTTGTTTTGCTGAGACAGGAAACTAGAGAACCTTAATAGATTTTAGAATTATTAATACTGTCTATGTTTTATTTCCAATATATTTATAATAGCAGAACAAAATTAATGTGAAAGTAAATCACAAACATAAGGTATAGCAGGTATTTTGATATCATCTAATTATTGTGAACAAGACTTTAAACCTGACTTTAAATTCTAATTAAATGGATAGCAGATGAAGAATCATTTAATTAAAAGTGATAGTTTGGCAAAGTCATGCGCAAAATGTGTAGTTAATGAAAAACAGTTTTTACATCAATGGTTATAATGTTTATACGATATGCATTTATTTGAAACCATTCACATGGTAACTTTTACTTAGTCATTTTGGCAGACATAAGACGGAAGCATAAATGTTTACAGTCCTTGAAGTCAGATCTATATTTATTCAGTTTTAACAGTTGAAATCCATGAATTAAACAATATACCATCTAAAACATTAAAGTAGGACATTAGACCTTCCATGTAGGTTTTCATTATTGTCTAAAATGGATGATGACTGTAGAAAACTTTGAAATTTGTGTCTTAATTCCAACATTACTTTTATAATAAGAGACAGTTTTAAACATTTTTTTTTTATAGAAATGGAATTAAAAATAATGTTATCGTTTTATTTCAGCATTTGCCGAGCTTCAAACAGACATAGTTGACCTAACAACAGACCTGGAAGGTGGAGGTATACCGTTCTGGGACTATCATACATACACGTTCAAAGTACTGTTTCCCGGTCTGTCAGATCATGTGATACTCCACCCACCAGTCATTGAGGTAAAGATAGTTTCTATATATACATATATATCAGTTTATAATGTGAAAACATATAATGCAAACTGAATATAGCAAAAAACAGTTCTGATTAATTTCTTTCGTTGAGAGTAGCAAAACATTACTTTCCATTATGGAAGCAGAAAATTTTTGACACGCCTGAAGGTGAAATAGAGCTCGTGTAATAATTTATGTCTTTGCACATTAGATACAATTACCCAGCTTCCTTTGAGGTATTTTCCGACTTCCTTTGAGCTCTTTGCCAATATTTGTGTGGCAAGGTAAATGATGAAAACAGCAATTACAATAACATTTCACAAAAGTGCATTGACACTTTGAAATAATTGGATTATTAACCCTACAGACAGCAGCAAAAAGGAAGATTTAATCTTAGAATTAATTTGCCCAAGCCTTAGGTATGAAATCATCTGATACGGCCATCATTACTATTGGTGTGAGATATTCTTTTTTGCTTTCTTTATGAAAGTTTTCAAAATAGTAAAAAGGAAGGAAGTTAGAATTCAAGGAAATAGGCATGACTTAAAGTATAGATGTAAAGTTTGTTGTTGACATGTGACAAATTGATACCCTCATGAAAAAGCGGTATAAGCTTAAATCGTTAAACTTGATGCCCGTACAAAAAAAATAGTTAGAAAATATCGGAGATTCTGTCATATCCGCTTATCTGTTTCCTGTCATTTTGTCTGCCACCTGATTACTGCTGTCGGCTACAGGTTTTCATCAACATTTCTTGTTTTCACTCTTGTCTAAAATGAAATTGTGTCTCAATTGACAGTAGTATCCTGTAGCTATTATAAATTGATTTTGTTGTAGAGTGTTTGTTTTAAGAGCTTGTTCTTTAATAATCTCGCCATTGTTCTACATAAATGATGGAGATTATGGTGCAATATTGGTGATAATGATATTGGTTTTTCAAGACTATATTGGGCCAGAGACATTGTGCATTAATTGAAATATGCAATAATTGTAATATTGCATTAAGAGATATGTTGCATTAACAGAAATTGTTTTAGTACAAATATATTACGGTAACATGTCTAGTGCATTAACAGCGGCTATTTCAGTGATAGACATATTGCAATTATAGAAGTATTACAGTAATGTAGATAATACAATATAAATGATATTGTATTAACTCGAGAGATATTGTATTATCTCTGCAGCAGCCCTCTGTAGACCAATAATCTCGTTACAACAACAATATAAGTTCTACCTATATTAAATTTCTTCAATTAAATGTAACCTCTTTGAGAGAAATACCTCTTGGCAACAACCAAGATCTTTGTTACCCCGGAGGGATTTGCTTTGGAGAGGTTAGTAGAAAGAACAATAGAATACAAGTTGTATGACAAATGTAATGCAATAAAAAGAAATTGATCTGATAGAATGAAATATAAATCTCACAATAGATCAGAATATGCATTATGAAATAATAAAGATAATTGCACTAACAGACAATAAGCGATTTTAATGGAAAGTTATGCATATTAGGCAATAGGCAAACTGATTTTACACAATTCAAAATTGGTATATGTATAAATTGAATTATTTCAAGAGCAGATATATAGGTGATATCCTGCTGCAGACTGAAGAAAGTAGTTGACTGTCCTTTATTGAATTTATTACATTATTTTCTAATCAAATATCAGACAATGCTATAGGCTTATATTCACAGGATGTAATTAATTTTTAAGATTGACATTTTTTTCTGTGAAATATTATCATTTTGGTGTTTCCGACTTTCTGAAGGGAGTTTTATTTTCCTCCTAATTATTAAATTCTGTCTGACTTCAAAGAAAATTTGTCATTATAAAATGAGCTGTGTCATGACAAAACCAGCATAGTGTGTTTGCGACCAGCATGAATCCAGACCAGTCTGCGCATCCGCGCAGTCTGATCAGGATCCATGCTGTTTGCTATCAGTTTCTCTACTTGTTATAGAGTTGGTAATCAAACAGCATGGATCCTGATCAGACTGAGCGGATGCGCAGACTGGTCTGGATCCATGCTGGTCGCAAATGCACTATGTTGGTTTTGTCGTGACACAACTCAAATATTAATTTTCTTCTTTTTATCTCTTTTCTATACATCAGAATATTGAGATCTATTGAATATACATGTGTATGAAGTGGACACATTTGATATTTTTACTTATTACACTCTCAAACTATTTCTGTGATAGTTGTAAATATTACGAAATAAAATAATGTCATATTTGAGTCATACATTAGCTGTACTGCAGTGCACATTGAACTCATGCTCTTGAGAAAGTTGTCCAGATAGGCAATGAAAGTCAGGTGGTTCTACTTGTGAACCTAATCATGGCTGAAATAATGCATTGGGGCACCAGAGGTCTTCTGACACCAGTTAACCTGGGAAGTGGCCATATAACATGCACAGTGTTCAGTGTTGGTGTGTCACTTATTACCCAACCTAACTGTTCCTCATTTATGTTTGTATAACTGAAATACACATCAGTACCCTGTTAATTTTTTTTATTTGAGACCACATAATAATAAGGGGACTGACTATTCAATGTAGAAGTCAAGCAGTTTTACCACAGGATGGGATATGTCCATTCTACTTAATTACCTACCATATTTACTCGATATATTACCAACTGGATACATGCACAAACATTAAAGTAATAATTATTCTATATAAAACATGATGATTATGTCATGTATGAGTACTTTTGCAATATTGCAATGAGTGTGTTGCCGTGCTATTCTTGTTACAAAATTATCCCCCTTGGCAAATGGTGTTGATAGTGAAGCTCTAGTCTTAATAATTATGGTATTACCTCCCTTTTCTTTATCTCTTTGCAGCAAAAACATAGCAGTGTTGGATTTACTGAACATGGACTTCAACATTTTTATCATCTTCTAAGTCATAAATACTTCTTACTGACTTTAATTAGAACACTGGAACATCAGAAAACGTTCAGTATCCGAGACAAGTAAGTAATATAATTACTCTTTATAGAAAAAAATGGAAGAGTTACTGCCCTTAACCATTAGAAATGTATTATTTCTAAGTGAAGGTTACAATTTCTGGAAAGCAGATGAAATATTATAAGTTATCAATGTTACGTTTTAATTTAAAGCAGCAATTGATCTTTTTAAACCATTTGGGTTCAAACTTATAAAAAATGATTTTGGAATTGCTTCTATTTTAATTGATAATTACTTTAGTGAAAGAATTGGAGCTACCAAAATCATTCAGTTATTTTTTACCTTTTTTAGATAAAAAACAACACAAAATTCTCAATGCAATTAAATGACCAAATTAGGTATTCCTTATCAGATTAGAGACTTAAAAAATTCTAAGAAATTGTGTAACAAATTTAAGCGTTAAAATGATAAAAAATTGTCAAATTAAGAAAAACAATTGGTAGCATTTTAAATGAAGATGTCAGATTTGCTGGGATTGGCTTTGACCTTATTCTATTCTTGTTTCTAATGTAAACCAGTTTAAATTTAGAACATTGGTGGCATTTACGCTTGTCAATTGCTCGTGCACAAAATTAGTGGAAATTGCAGCGTATCTTTTATAGTATTGCCTTTAAAAGGCCATCTCTCAGGAGGAGGTTATTTAATAGTTTTTTTTTTTCCACATACCCTCCAATTTAAGCTCTATTTTAAGCTAAATAATTGGGAAATGTTTGCAAGCAATGTTGTTAATGAATTATAGAGAATTAACAATTCATGAGTGAACAGTACTTGAAAGTCTTTTTCTATCCACTGATAATTGTAAATGATATTCTTTTACAGGGTAAATGTCGCATCATTGCTAATGGTGATATATCAAGATAATCTTGAATATGCAACTGAGTGAGTATTTTTATGATGTTTTATAAATGAGCCTGTGATGACAAAACCAACATAATAGGTTTGTGACCAGCATGGATCCAGACCAGCCTGCACATCGGCGCAGTCTGATCAGGATCCATGCTGTTGGCTATCAGTTTCTCTACTTGTAATAGGGTTTGTAAGCAAACAGCATGGATCCTGATCAGACTGCGCGGATGTGCAGGCTGGGCTTGATCCATGCTGGTCGCAAACCCATTATGTTGGTTTTGTCATGACGCGGCTCATATAGTTTTCAGCATTTTAGACTATAATTTACTAGTTTACTCTTGATATTTTTTGAGAAAATTATTTAACTTCTTATAGAAAATTTCTGCCTGAAAAGTACTTGAGAATTTGCTTTAAGACAACTTATACATACAGTGACACAAGAGTTTCTTTCTTGTCATGAAATCTGCCCATGTTCACCTCACATCATAATTATTTTACTGGCACCAGTTTAAAATGAAATTTATTAAAAGTATAATAGTTCTTCATGTTAATATGCAGAAAATCGAATGAAATATCAGCATGCCGTAGCTTATGACTATTTTTAATGATAATATACAGAAAAATCACATGAAGTATCAGCACGCCGCAGCTGGGACTGGAACCACGCATCCCTAGGTTGCTGGTCCAGAAAACACGCTATGATTTTTTTTTATACTTATCAACTTATCATTTGATACTAAGTTATAAATTGTTGTTGATATTTTCAGAATATTAAAGGCCTTATTAAACGAGCTGGTGGAAAAGTCAGTATTAGGGAAACATCCCAAATTGATGTTAAGAAGGTATGTGTATAATGCATATGTATTTCTTATTTTAATTGATTTATTTTCATGTAGCTAAATTTACTTACACTATCATTTATTAAAACATTTTATTACTATTATAATCTTAGCCATTCAACATTCAACATATTGATTTACACTGCCATTTTAGTAATGTTTGGTTTTGGTACCTGCTGAATTTGTGTAATAAATCGGCATAGTGTGAAATATGTGTAATAGATATGCCTAGTTTGGAATATGTGTAATAGATATGCCTAGTGTGGAATATGTGTAAATCATATGCCCAGCTTTGAGTTTGGAACAGTCCATTCAAAGTTTAAGGGATTAATCAGTCAAAATACAAAAACTGAGCTACCAACAGTAAAGAACCTGGTCAGACTGCTTGGATGTGCAGTCTTGCCTGGCTTCAATGTACTGATGACAAAGTCAAGTCACTTTCAGTTCAAGCTGTTTAATGAAGTATTTCCAAGCAAATAACTGACATTAAAGTTATGATGTCCAAAATGTTATCTATTTGAGCCGCGTCTCGACAAAACCAACATAATGGGTTTGCGACCAGCATGGATCTAGACCAGCCTGCACATCCACGCAGTCTGATCAGGATCCATGCTGTTCGCTATCAGTTTCTCTACTTGTAATAGAGTCAGAAAGCGAACAGCATGGGTCCAGACCAGCATGCGCATCCGTGCAGTCTGATCAGGATCCATGCTGTTCGCTTACTGATTATGTTGGTTTTGTCATGACACGGCTCATTTGTATTATGAATCTACTGACATTTTGAATGTGTATGTTGGTCTGCATATTACTTATTTTAATTTTACAAACTTTGTTATTTGAATCATAAGTGATAAAAGTCTTATGAGAAAATTATTTCCTTTGTTTTACAGAACTGAGTCAGTAGTGGAAAAGATGTTGACTAACTGGATGTCATTATGCATGTACAAATATTTGAGGGTAAGAAATTTTTTTTCACTTCTTAGATGTGGGTGCATCCATGGCTAAGTGGTTAAGGTGGGTTCGAATCCTGACAGGGACTTTGAATTCTTTCATGTGAGAAAGCTATCCAACTAGCTTACAGAATGTTGGTGGTTCTACTCAAGTGCCCCTTTGTTCCTGAAATAATGCGCAGAGAAGCATCCAAGGTCTTTTTCCATGAGTAAAGCAGTAAAGTTGCCATCTGACCTATATTGTGTTGTAACGCTATAAAACTTAATAAAAAAGGAATAAAAACATACATAATTATACAGCTTGAAAAATGGTTTTGAAACAGTTGTGGCATGCTTGGCGCAATAACATAACCTTGTACAGCTGTATGCAGAATTTTATTCTTTTTGAGTAATTTTGAAATATTTGCTGATGTTGAAGAATATTGTATATATTACAGGATCTGGCAGGTTCCAGTCTCTATGTATTATACAGAGCATTAAAGCTGCATGTGGAAAAGGGACCGGTTGATTGTATGACGGGAGATGCTAGATACACATTATCCGAGGATAAATTGTTGAGGGATAAGGTCGAAGCAAGACTGCTGGTATGTGTCTAACAACATTTTTGGCAAAGGAGGAGGGGGTTTATTTGGTTTATACAGAATTTATTTTAGTCCGATAGTGTAGAAAGCTGTAAGCTTTCAAATCTATTCCTAGAACCAACCATTACTGAGCAATAAGTGTAAAATTTTAGGTAACCACAACTTGCCCCTGACAAGTTGTATTCAGTTGTAAAGAAATTTTAACAAAGATTACTTTGGTTATTATTTATTATATAAACCAATGATATCAACTGGAGTAACTTTATGATTTCCGGCTCTCACAATATCTGTTTCATTGTGAAAATATACAATATTATCAAACAATCTTATTTAAGTGAATTGTTCTATAATTGAAGGTATGTAAAACAATAAATAATTATGTTGATAGTTTTTAGTATCAGACATAACATCAAACTAGGAAAGAATTATAAATGGAAGTTGTTGGCAAGTGTGAGATACATGATCTGATATAACATATATATATATAGCAGATAGTAAAATGTTCTGGAACAAAATATTATTTCTCATCTCGTAATCTAATGTGAAGCATGAGATTTTTTATTTCAGTTTCCCATGCAAATTTCAGGTTTCTTCTTTCATTAACAGCATTGAGTTATAATTTTTGTTTCCTGATGTTTTTATTTGACAGACATTGAACGTATTTTATGAAGGAGAGGTGACACAATGTAAAGTGTTGAACTGTGATACTGTTACACAAGCAAAGGAGAAAATTATAGACCAGCTGTATAAAAACATTCCATTTTCTAACAGACCGTGGGCATGTGACCTTGATTTAGGTAAGTGTTATATATATAAAATATAGACCCTGGGCATGTGACCTTGATTTAGGTAAGTGTTATATGTATTACTTACAGACCCTAGGCATGTGACCTTGATTTAGGTAAGTGTTATATATATATAAAATACAGACCCTAGGCATGTGACCTTGATTTAGGTAAGTGTTATTATATAAAATACAGACCCTGGGCATGTGACCTTGACTTAGGTAAGTGTTACATGTATTACTTACAGACCCTGGGCATGAGACCTTGATTTAGGTAAGTGTTGTATGTATTTCATACAGACCCTGGGCATGTGACCTTGATTTAGGTAAGTGTTGTATGTATTTCATACAGACCCTGGGCATGTGACCTTGACTTAGGTAAGTGTTACATGTATTACTTACAGACCCTGGGCATGAGACCTTGATTTAGTTAAGTGTTACATGTATTACTTACAGACCCTGGGCATGTGACCTTGATTTAGGTAAGTGTTGTATGTATTTCATACAGACCCTGGGCATGTGACCTTGATTCAGGTAAGTATTATATGTATTACTTACAGACCCTGGGTATCTCACCAGTCCTTGATTTAGTTAAATGTTGTTTGTATTTAGCTTAGTTTAATCTTAAGCCTGCTTGTGGCAACAAATTCTTATGCAACCAGTGTAGACCATGAAAATAAGCTAGGATATGCCACCGTATTGGCCACCTCACCCTCTGTTTGACTGTCATTTTCATATATTGTTGCTGATAGATTGAAATATCTCATAATCATATTTACTTCTTTATATCAGATAATATTTAAACTCAATTAATGCAGTACATCAAGTGTTCACTAGTATATTCACTTGCCATTCTTTGCCATGCATGATTCTTTAAGCAAGAAAATATAAAAGTTGATGCAAGAAGTTCATTGATTCTACTGATGTAAAAAGTATTTTAGCAAGATGTTTATGCAAACTAATCTTCCAACTTCTGTGGTAACAAATTTTTTTTCACAAGTGAATGCCCTAACCATTATTTGCCATACTGCATAATTCCTTAAGCTTTCATTATTGGTGAAAACTCATAAAAGTTTTTACAAAAAGGTCGGTCTAAGTATGGAAACCTTTTGGCAAGATGTATGTAGATTAAATAACTTCACCTTCTGTTGCAAGAAAAGTATGTTGCACATATCTGTCAAAGAACATTCTTGAGAACTCTTTATTGAGAGTGCATTTTGTGAAAATGATGGATTATTATCAGAATTGATGAAGAAGTGGCTGATTTAGTTGTTTCAATACCATACTGCCTTAAGTGCCTGCCTTTTTCTAAGATGCCAAACAAAGGAAAAAATGTGTATGCTAAAAGCTTCGAAGCTTACTGTCCTACGGAAAAAAACACTTCGGAAAAAGGACCTTTAGTAAAATATAATACTTCTTTTTTCTTAAGTGACAGACATTCGAGTAATAGATATTAAAATAAGCAAGCTGTTTCCTAGGGTTATACAGATATTAGACAATGAGGCCCTCATGAATATTGCATATGTTACTTACCAAAATGGTAAATGTCAATTTACTAGACTTAAGTCATAAACACTGCTGCAGACGTTACTATAGGCTTCTGTTAAATTTCTCACTGAAATATTGCATAGTTCTTTAAACAATGCTGAAAAGGAAAGCCTTTTATAACATCTTTGCACAAGTCAGCATTTTAGTATCTGACTTATTATGTCTGTTTAAAACATTCTAAAGTAATAACAATTTGTAGTAATGCGTCTACATATATAAAGAAATTTAAAGTAGAAAAACTGAAGATATTTCATATAAGATGTTGACTTGAGTTTTTACTGTATATATGAGCCGCATCACGACAAAACCAACATAATGGGTTTGCGACCAGCATGGATCCAGCCCAGCCTGCGCATCTGCGCAGTCTGATCAGGATCCATGCTGTTCGCTTACCAACTCTATTACAAGTAAAGAAACTAATAGCGAACAGCATGGATCCTGATCAGACTGCGCGGATGCGCAGGCTTGTCTGGATCCATGCTGGTCCCAAACCCATTATATTGGTTTTAACGTGATGCGGCTCATATAAGTATATTACTTGTATCACAATATTTGTTTTGAGATCCTTACTTGTCTGAATAAGAAAGAAAAGAACTAAAAAACTTATTTTGCAAAGGATGATCTCATTCTCTAATATATTAGTACACATTACATCATGTAATTTATAGCCTGTTTCTTCATATAGATACTTTTTGACACCTCTTATCATTTTCAAGGAAACATTTTATACACCAGACAAGATTGGGTATGAAGCATCATAGAGTGTATATAAATATTTCAGAATGGAAAAAGGGCAGTATCCCGGTCACTCTACAGGACGATGACACTTCTACACAGAGGTGGGAAGGCTGGAAAAAGATCAACACACTTCAGCATTACAGAGTGTTTGATGGGTCAGAATGTGCCCTTGTTCGTAGATATCAGACTATAAAGTCACCCAACGGGTCACTTGACACTTCTGTAGTGTCTGTTAATTCTTCCATGCCTATATTGAGGTCAGAAAGTGACACAGGGACAAAGTTTTTTCATCTGGTAAGAATAGTTTCTTTTCTTTACAAGTCTTTTATTGGGAGAGGAAAAAAAATCTGCTGGGATATCAAGTTTTTTGTTTTCACTGAACAGACTTCTTCATGAATATTTAAAATCTTATCAAGATGGAAAGTTTATAATTGGTACCTAAAATCTCTAGAGCTAAAATTGGCAAGAGAAAATACCTCAGCTGTGTAATCTTAACAAAAAACAAGATCTGATAAAGTGCATAGAGGTTAGTTTTGTTTCAGAAATTTAACAATTTTATGCTTTGAATGTAATTCTTCCTATGTATACTTAAAGGCCTTTGAAGCCAAAAAAATGCTGTTACTTTTTGTTAAAAAAAAACAATTTTATATTTTGGCGTCTTTGTTAAAGTTTCCCAAAAGAAATTCTCATTGGCCATTGGGCTGAGCTGTATGGAAGTCACTTTGTTTATATTTTGATTCCTTTATAAAAAAAAGATTACATTTAGCACTGTTTTCTTCATGCTCTAGATGCATTATTGCAACATCTATGGAAAAGTGTTTGCCCTTTTAATGGGAAGAAAAATTAATTTGTTTCAGAGGCTTAATGCGAAAAAAGCTATCAAGGATTTATTAAAGCAGTAAGTAAAGTTTTGCTGTAGCTGTATCTGTATCTCCAGGAAAAAGAAACGGCAACAACAACAACAAAAAGTTGATTATTAGAAAACTTCATTGTGTAAATATAAATATTAATATGCCAATAAACGTTTTAACATGATGTGATTTCAGGTGAAACATGATGATATTCAGACAAAAGAGGGCGGAGTTAAGATGGTACCTGAGGTATTTCTACCAAGATTGCTAGCAACAAAGGTATTTATATATAGTGTTATACTCCTTGCAATGTTGAAATGTTCATCAATAACTGTGACTTGTAACTGCCTGCTCATTTTGCATATTGTCATAATTTATCATCACTTCACTTGATTATTTTAATTGAAATCAACTTGGTGTCTTGGCTAGTGGTAAATATGCATTATACAAACAGAAAAACACTGTCACTGGATATTATGAATATTTTTATGTTTCAGGGTACCCTTCAAAAGTACATAGATGATTTATTTCACACTATTTTGTCTGTCAATCCCATGATGCCCCCTGTGATCAAATACTTGTTTGATTACCTCGATGAAGCTGCATTCAAGTATGGAATACATGATCCAGATGTCCTTCATACATGGAAATGTAACAGGTAGGCAGGACATTAATTAATATACCTTAAATTTAATTTAGGATAGAAATATGTACAATGATTACATAATAAGAAAAGATATGGCCTATATTGATTAAGGTGTCAGTCTACTTAAACAATTAAATAAGATAATACATTATTAAATATGATTGACTGTAATAAAACTTTATCATATACAGATATAGTTTATACTTTTGATAGCTCATAAATTAACATCATAAATCTTTTTAAAGAGATCATACACTGACAATATTTAGATAATATGTAGATAATACATGTACATTGACATTATGAATCATCTTAAATTGACAATAGCAATGTTTCTCTTTCTAGTTTACCATTGAGATTTTGGGTGAACATTATCAAGAATCCAGACTTTGTATTTGATATCCACAAGCCTCTGATAGTAGATTCATGTTTATCTGTTGTTGCCCAGACTTTCATGGATAGTTGTTCAACATCAGAACATAGGCTGGGCAAGGTATTTATATTTCTTATATTGTAGTTTATTTTAAATCCTCGTGGACCTATATGGCTCGGTGGCAATTGCTGGTGACTTGTAAACAATTAATCATGGTCAAGGCCACCATGAATAAATCTTTGAATACATTTTACCGGTCAAATTGTTGCAGTGGGAAGTCTTGAATTGGTTTTTTCCTAGTTCCATCTGCTTTTTGTTTAGAACAGATACATGTAAATGCAATCAATGAATTTATGTCCTTTTCTCCATTTGGTCTGGAACACAAGCTATATACTGATAATGAAACTGAATTATTTATGTGGGTCATATAACCAGTCTCCAGGTTTGAGTTATTTATCCTGTTAAAAAATTGACTGTTCAAAATAAATTCTGAAATAAGGAGACTAGTTATATTTTATGGCATGTTATGGTAACTTTGGTGTATTGAAGCTTTTACTGCATTTCTTACATATTTTGTGAAGTTAACGAATTTGAATGAACGAGAAACAGAACAAGTTCAGTTATCAGCAGAAACAAGAGTGATTTATGGAAGGCTTTTATGGTCGTGTTTGCTCAGTCGATGTTCTTGAACGTTTTATGCGCAATTAAAATGGTAGTAGTGCATTTAACATGTCTTCCAGTGCAGACATATTAGCAATAAAAACATGTAAGATTTCTGTGTCTGACATTTATGGCAGATTTTACTTATTGATTCCTAACTTCTGATTTTTTGCTGGATATACATGTATACGTGGACTGTTGGCTGAGAATAGGGTCTATGAGAATGTCGTAATTTCAGCGTATTTTATTGTCTTATATATTCTATATTGTTATATCGGCATAGAAATGTTATGATTGCAAAATGAAAAAGGACTGATAAAATTATTCAAAAAATGTAATTTTAGCTTTGTTAAAATCATCTTCTGCAATTTCTAAAAAAAGTACATAAAATAATACATGTGGAAACTGTGTAATAATGCTTCATGCAAAGAATTAATCATTGAAAAGGTTGGAAAACTGAAATCTCTTTTTTGTTCGACTACCTGGTTACTTCCCTTGAATGCTACTGTGATGGAATACTTTTTTACTATCAGCAAACTTTATGATACTTATTGATATTGTATATGGGCAAACTAAAATGTATGATTTTGGTTTGTTTTAGGTCCTACTATATACCTACTATATACCAGAGTAATGGGAAAATAGCTGTTAATGTCATTGATGTACTGAATGTATTATTGTAGACAATACAGCCAGCAACATGGTTTCCTTAAACTTCAATTATGCGATAAATTGTAAAAGAAATGTCTTACACACTTGTTTTTTTAGCACTTGCTGACCTATCGTTCATATTCTTACAGGACTCACCTTCAAACAAATTATTATTTGCCAAAGATATACCAAATTATAGAAAGATGGTGGACAGATATTTCCGTGAGATTCATGATATGAAGCCCATCAGTGATCAGGACATGAACAGTTATCTGAACGCAGTGTCGAGGGTATGCCATGATAATTATTTCATAGTAAGTGCATGAGCTTGTTTACTAACACTTTCCATTCTCTTATTTTAACACATGCAGCTTTCTCTTTTACAGTTATCAGCAAAATCATCGTGCACATGGAGTAAAATGACCTATGCATCAAATTGAACATCTACTCAATAAAGAGATTTATAAATATACAAAATATAAAGATTTAAATTAGATGTTCATCCTGTATTTGAATTGTAGGGTAATCATACAAGAAGGTTTTCTGTTAAACTGAGGTTAATGATAGAAAAGAGTTCAATATAATTTTGAAATATGTACTCTTCATATACATGTAACAGTCATGGTTGAGAACAATATGAGTACCGGTATCTTAGTTTTACAAGATGTTTTATAAATGCGATCAAAGTATTGCATTTATACTCAATATTTTGTCGCAAACGCGGAAGTTATTTAGAGTACGCTACATGTAATATATTTAATATATTGTGAAAGGGGTATACTATTTCATCTTCATTTTGTGAAGTATTGTTATACCTGCTCATGAGTTTCATAATATTTCTATGAGAAGAACCAAGAGAATTTATTTACAGATAAATTAATATATTTTGACAGATTACATTATGAATTTTAATTAATTTCCTAGAAAGCAATGTATAGGAAGGTAAACCGATGCTTGCTTCAATTTTTATTTTGCTATGGCTGCATTTGATTGGTTTGTGCAAACTCATCTTGTAGGAATGATTCTGTTTCCTTCATTTTAATCATCACCTTAGATTGAATTATATTGCAAACATATTTTCAATTAAATTATTTTTAAAATATTCATGGTAACCGAATGTAAAATATATTGAATTTAGTGCATTTTGATTCTGTTTTAGAAAGAAAAATAACTCTGTTTTAGCTATGGAGAAATCTTTATTGCAGTGGTCTCCCCTTATAAAGGTGTAAGGGGACATTACCACTGTATGCTGCAAGTTAGGTATAGTTAAACTAACAAGAGTTACTTTCTCCTTGTTTGCCTAAATTTGTCATAGTTTGACTGCATGTAAATCATATATATATTTAAGCTAGTGACACTTGTTTTTAGAACAGTGAAATGAGCAGATTGTCATATAGTATCTATAGTTGAAATGCATGGATGACTACATTATTATGCAACATGATCCCCAAATATTCTTATTAATACAGTTTTTATGTGAAACAAACCATAAACAAGTGTTAAATTTCAGTAAATTCTTTTATGACCCACAGAATGTCAAAATTCCATGAATGTTTATGGAAAGAAATGCAGGTTTTATTTCTTTTCAATCTGAAATCTAGATTTGACTATTATTATCTCGTTTGTATTTTTATACTCTAGAATTTAAAAAATAAACAACAAAATTAAACACAACATATTTCTGACAGGGTAAAACTATAACAAGATACAGGCATAAATGGTTAATATTTTTAAATATAAAACCTGATAAAAAATTGTGAAGCTGATAAATATAGGCACGCTGATGTAAGAATATAGACTAATTATTAACGGGAAATGGTGGTAAATTACTGTTTTAGCAATGACCAATGAAAAAACTATATGAGTACATGCTTATGTTTATTTATAGTTTCAGTTAAAAAGAATTAGACTTCCATTGTGTTTTAATGTAATATGGTAGATTGAATAAGTTATTTATAGAAACGACACTTTTTATGTTTTGTTTGGGACGTTTTTCTGTGTGTTTTGACATAATACGTAATATGACAAAACTAGCCAATAAAAAGATACACCTTAATGGGAAAAAAACAAAAAACAGCCTGTAATACAATTTTATAAATCATTTTTGTAATGACGTCTAACTGCTGCAGATAATTTATTTTTGCACTTACGTTTTTCAACAAAAATAAATGGTCTTGATTTTTTTTTGTGTTTTTTGTGAGTTTGACATAATTAATTTGATGTCTTTTAATTAAACTGATAGAAATATTGTATAAATAAAAAACCTCGATAAAAGAAATTTAGACAAAAATCCCACTTCCTGTCTATCTACAAATTTATATTTTTCAAGAGTAACTGTAACTGAATGAAAATTAACATTTTACTTGATCATTATTTTTACAGGCTTACCCTGGAAAGGTATACAAGTCTAGTGCTTTGAAAGAACTCTATACATATGTACACAAATATAGTACAGAGGTAAGATATGCACATTGTACTTTGAAATTTTATTGTTATGTTATATCATAATTATGGCCTAAAAAGCACTTGCCCTGTAAAAACAAAGTTAAGCTTAAACTGTACAGATTTGGTAGACACAAGGCTGCTGTGTACATACTGTGGATTCTTACCTTCTGGGACAGAAAGTAAAAAGCATTTGTCACCAGTGCATCATTGCAATCTGACCACAGTTTAAACTGTTGGAAACTAAACTTTTGTATTTTTATATTGAAATCCTATAAGTTGCAAATGGACTGTTCCAAATTCAAAGCTGGGCAAATCTATTACACAAATTCGGCATTTTAAGGTTTGATACACCAAATGTTTTATACACAGCCCAAGTGTTTGTGTGTAATATATACAAACATTAATATTATAAAATATCCAAATGAATAATGTAAGGATATTTAATAATATTAATGTATCACTATTTGCAGCCTTCTTCAAATTCAATTTTACATGTTATACAAGGTATAATAATATATATTATTTACACTCTCATGGTTGTCAATATTTACATATTTAATTTATTTTATCAAAATGCATATACATTGCAAGTCTGCAGGGTAATATTCAAGTAGGGTTCACTACTGGTATTTCTTTAACATCATAAACATCGAACACCTACAAGATGTCTTGAATGAAAGTCTCATTAGCACGTCCATTATATTTATGATTTTAGTAAAAGTTTCCGAGGGCTAATGTATTTGAAACCCTTTGGTTTATAATCAGTATTACCTTCAAACAGTCTGTCTAATTTTATTTCAATAATGTATTTCTGTATTTTGTTTTTCTAGTTGATGGAGATACTGGAGCAAGACCCAGTCAGTGTACGCATGCAGCTCTCGGCCAAATTAGGAACTGTGATAACAGCCATGGAAGGTCCCTCACCTGGTAGACAAGCTTTTGTTTGACATGGCTCACACAAAACCTATATGGAAATCAACAAAAAATGACATACTTATGTGTGTACAATTTGTCAGAAACTGAAAATTTTGAAAATCAAGCATTTGTTTGTAGCTGATCACAAAATTTATGAACAGTTAAGCTTTTTTTGTGATACAGCTGATACAGACACCTGTAAAATAAAGCATTTGTGTGATACAGATTACAATGCTTCTGCAAAATTGTTTGTGTGATTATTTTTCCATTATGTGGAAGACTTTCGTGGAGAAAGCTATGACAATGTTTTCATTACAGTTGAAATCTGTCTTTTTTGGCAGACATTTATATAATGTACATGATCTGGTTCAACAGATGCTCTCATTAGTGTGATATATCAAAAATTGTACATTTATTTCTGGCAAAACAAGCATCTTTGTGATACTGACTCATATTACCATGCATAATAACATCTATATATAGAAATTTATGTGTTAGAGGTTTGAATTGTGTATGTTTTTCTTCAACTACATTCATATATTCAGTAAACTATATAAAAATGTACATGTATATGTGAACATTTTTTTATATTATCATTTTAGTCCCAGAAAAAAAACAAGCTTTTTATAATATAGATGCAGACATGACTTTTCAAATGCAGCATCTAACAGAAAATTCATTAGTTTGTGAATACATCTGATGCTCTTTAAAAGTATATACTTATGATTATCATTTATGATTATCATTTATGATTATCATTTATCATGTAAGAATAACAATGTATCTTCACCGTAGTTCAATAGCTGGTTAACTCCTATTAAATGTAGAAGGTTTTAACCCATAACTGCAGTAAGGTGACATCATGTAAAATGTAATATGGCTGTAACAACTAGTAGTATTGAACAGTCAAAACTGATTTCAAAGAAAAAAAAACTGTGGAAAAAATATTTTCAGAGAAAAAAAAAATTATGTTTTCAAGACTTAAAAAAAGTGAATGGAAAAAAATGTTTGGTAACTAGAGAGAGTTAGTCTTCTGGGCAAGTATTTGTGTAAGGGACATGTCTCTTTGAAGAAAAAGTAGATTAATGCACAATTTTTGTCTTTATTTTTATAAAGATCCTGTTACCCTATGTGTAGAGAAAAGTGCAATTATTTTTTTATTAGTTTTAGTTTATGTATGTATTATAGTAAAGTTTTTTTTTTTTAGTTTTCTTTTGGAGAATTATCTATTCAACTTTTGAAAAAAAAGGTCTATGATGAAAATAAATGACAATGTGGGAAGGTTAAACAAATCTGAATTTTTGCCTTTATAAGTTGTTCAGAAATAAGGTAAAAATGTTACAAGAAATAGAGAAAAAAGAATTTTAATTGATGGGTGCACATTGAAAACCAATGTTAATGTGTGTCATAGTTTTACTGTTGAAATATTTCATTTTTTTTTAACTTTCTGAAATCTTTTTTGGGAAATGACTTTTTCTGCCAGGAAATAAGTTTATTCTGCCCAGAAACCAGTCTATGCTATTTGTTTTATAATGAATAATTTCTAAAACAAAATCCCAATGTAAGTACACATATGTCATTATATATATTTCCATGTCTGGTCCGGTCTATTGTAATAGGAATTCAGCAGGGTTAGAACATATAATATACATGTACTATCAGGATTTTTTTCATACCTCATAATTTATATTCTCTTGCATGCAAAGGTAAGATAATTTATATTTAGTATTTTGGGATAGTTTCATACTGGTATATTGTGCTGACATATTTGAAATCAAAAGATATGAAAAAAAACACCATGTAGTACTTTCTTCTAATTAACTTCTGTGTTATGTAAACCATTGATTTATTTTTATTTTATTATTCTCTTAATTTAGTAAAAACAACAATTATAATGCAACAATGATTCAACTTTCTCTAAACAGTTAGATAATACACCAGTTTACAACAGGACGGTATTTTCCATTGCATTATTTTGTTTAATTGTCAGTGAAATATAGAGTATATTTCACTGGTTGACAATATATTTTATTATCTCCCATTGATTATAATTATAGTGCTGGAAAAATTCAACAAACTATTAGCATATTTGTTTTTGTGTTAGTATAGTAATGTTGAATAGTGCTGCTTTGATTTTATATATTATTTTATTGAAGTAAGTTTATTATGTATCAGTATTATTTATAGATTACTTCACAGACTAAAATCCTTTAAGTTTTATCTTGTGCATTACTAGCCATTAGTGTACACTTATTTTTAAGATTATAAGAAATGGCATGAAAGGTTTTAGTAAAGTTTTTCGAAAATGAAAAGTTTTAAAGCAACATGCCATAACATTCATGTTGATTTTTATAAAAAAAATAAAAAAATCTTTATTATATTTTCAATTGTGCAGGTAAAGTGTTTTAACTATAAGTCCAAGGATTTAACTGTTCATAAAAACAGCCTGTAGTATGTGAAGATATGCTGAGAAACCATAACAGATGTTTGTGAAGAATAAGAATTGCATAATGTAATGTAACTTACTTGTGAAGAATTTAAAGATGTCCTTGTGAAGAATTACAAAATGTAACATAACTTGTGAAGAATTTAAAGATGTCCTTGTGAAGAATTTCAAAATGTAACATAACTTGTGAAGATTTGAAAGATAAAAAATTAAGCGAAATGCAAGTATGTAAGATTCAAGGTCATTATGTTTTAAATGGATAAACTACATGTTTAAATGTTGTGATATGACAATATTTCTAAGTTATCTTAGTTGGGTTTGCCTCAAAGGCATTTATGTTAGAAAGAGAAAGACGTGGCACTTTTGATGCTAGTCTGTTTTTTAAGGTATTGATATAAACATGTGTTCATTTTTAAGAAACCAAAGTTTTTTGTATTTATTATTGACTTTATGTTTTATTGACTTGAAATATGTTGACTGTTTTAAGTCCTTGCTGTATTTTGAAAAATTTTAATTAAACTGTAAGCCTGCTAGTGGCCATATATTCTACTTATGTGACCATTGAAGACCAAGGTCAGCCGGCACACCCGTTCATTATTGTATATAGTTACAGATTGCCTGATATGTTTACTATGTGACATGAGAGGGTAACAATCTGTATTGTCACCATGGTAACATCATTTCTTTAACCATCATGCACATACTGCAGGCCAGGTTTTAGTTTAAGATGTCTGTCTTGAATATCAATTTCTTTGGAAAATAATATAAACAGCACGACCCACTGTGGGTGGTAGAACAAAATACAGTCAACTATCGTTATCTCGACATCGCTTTTCTCGATATTTTGTTATCTCGATGAAATTTTGAAAGTCCCGATTTTCTTCCTTCTTTATCTTTATTGAAAATATTTGTTTATCTCGATATTTTTATTTCGATATTTTCAGTATCTCGATGTAAAATTTCAGCCCCAACAGTTATTTTCACACTATTATCCTTTGTCTATCTCGACTAATAATTTTCTTTCGTCTGTTCCTTCAGACATGTGAAAAACACAAACTAGACAACAATTGCTCAAAAGCCCGTGTTTTAATGATGATTATGTTTGTAACAAGTAAAGCTGTTTTTATAAAAAAATAATCTATTTAGCACGATTGACATATGTCTAAAATGAGTGAATTTTACGTCCTTTATAAATATTCGAACACTGTATCAATTCATTATGACTTTAAATGTAAATGAAATAGTATATAGAATGAAGTATAGAAACGCTATCGTTGCAATATAATTTGTTTCACAACATCACCACCAAATCCATCAGCGGTCGAATAATCTCGAGAAAGACCCGATAAATAACCCGGGAGGATGTACGGATCAACCACCCTGAAAACAATGTTTTCACTTTATTGGTGTATTACTGAGTAAACCTTACAGACACCCGAATTCCGCTGGTAAACATCCGCTTATGTTACTTTGTTAAATGTTGACTAGGCCTATGAAAACAAGACATGGGGATATCTGGTTTATTTGACATAAGGTATGCATATGTCTTTTCTAAAAATCAGTTTCTGCCTAATTCAAACCCTAATATGTTTATCTCAACATTTCGTTATCTCGATATTTTTGGACGGTCCCGGTGACTTCGAGATAACGAGAGTCGACTGTATTCACCCTTGACAAGATAATGTTAACCTTGGCTAACACATTTCATTCTATCACCCACAATGGGATTTGATTTAAAATATGAAAATTACAGAATCACTACTAAATTTCAAGATAGTAGCAATATTAGAGTGTATATAAAACATTTTCATCTCCTATATAACATGGAAAGAAAAGTTAACAGACGTTTATATGAGTAAGACTGAAGTATACATATAGTCATTCTAATTTAGTTATTCATAATAAGTAACAAATACCAGGAAATTTTACTGCAGCAAATGTATGTTCTACATACTGATATAAGGGAGAAGTGTTATGGTACATAGTTTGATAGTTTTTGGTGGTAAAGGTTACACAGAAAAAAGAAGCAATTGTTCTATAATGGTAAAGTGCAGGATTTAAACAAATGTACCAATAATGTTACCAGTCATGATGGTATTATAAGTAAATATTATATGGTAAAGCAACAACTTTGAAACCAATACATTACTTTGGTTAGCACAAGTTTTGAAAAAAATTAACTGTAGTAAAATGCAGAATTAGAATGTACTTAATATAGCATTGATTTTAGAATTATGCCGCATTTTACTTAAATATTGGATATTTATGAGATTTTTATGTTAATTAACATATAATAATCTATGCTGTGTATTGTTTAAAATATGTAAATATATGTGTATATATATATATGCAATCTGAAATTAAGAGTATATTGTTGATTTGTTATATTATAATGTACATGTACATTTTTTTCACCTGGGTAAATGTTTTTTTTATTACAAAATAGAAATGTGCAATATGCATAAGAGATTAATTCTGCATAGGGAGATTATAAAATATTATTTTAAATAAATTTAGCCTGTAACCTGCAGGACCTAGCCTTTGTCAACAGTATAGAGCCAGCCCAGCCTGATTTCTGTGCTGTTGGACGCGGCAATGATGGTAGTTTTTTGGTATTTCGATACCAAAAATCCCACTTTGGATAGACTGTGTCAAATTCACTTCGAATAAACTATGTCAAATTCTTTTTGAATAGACTGTGTCAAATTCACTTTGAATAGACTGTGTCAAATTCGAAGATCAAATCTTTTACACAATTCGCCAGGTTAAGGGTTACCATGTGGATTCACGACTAGGCCAGTTAAAAGTAATTATTGGTGTCATAATCTTTGTTTTGAGAAAATAGAAATGACCGAACAATCATTTATAAGTAGCAATTATGCTGAATGTTAAATTTAAATTAATGATATTTTTTGTTTTTCTTCATTTTTTGCTGTATTTGAATTACATCTGGTATATACAAGAACTGTTTACATGGCTGCTAATTTAAAAGGAAGATATTTTTGAATTTATTAATTTTATATAATCTTAATCTGTACAGCATTTTTAAAGCCTTATTAGAACATACAGAACAGAACATTGCTTTTATTTTTTTTAGGCACAGATTACAAAAGCTCAAATACCAACTATTACAAAAAAATTTGACTTCTATGAAAAGATTAAATTGCAGGAAAGTAATGTTATTGGAGTACCTTTATTACATTTGAAGAAATGAAAACATTATTGTTAAGGCTTTTTAAGGATATCAAACAAAATCTTGAGTTTACATAAACTTCTAAAATCCTTTGAAGTCTTAATCCAGTCAAATGACTTTTATATACTTATATATTGCTATTTATAAATGATAATAAAGAAATAAATGAGAATTAAACAGTAAGCTTCAATAGGAATCCATTCTTTTGTACATGGGAAATCATATTGAAACTATGTACATTATTAATAAATAGACTCATTCTTGTCATGTTTTTGTATGATGACAGTTGTTTTTTTATATGTTATAGTATATATTATATATGTGTTGCGAGAAAATGTTAATCTGTTTGAATGCTCATATAATATCATCAAAAATTGTTGCCTATAGAAAGAAGACATTGTAATGAAATATGCACATGGCGCAAGATAAATATAAATAAAATATTGAATCAAAACTACATATGAGTTCATCTTCTTTCGTCACTGTGTCCATTCACTCACGTTCTGTCGACAGTGTTGTTAGAATTAAAGACGTTGGAGCCAGTGAAATAAGCAAGTTATTGCGACCATTCGCAGAAGGGTGGTGCTTCTACTAAGGTGGCCGTTCTTCTGGGATACTAAGATGGGCGTTCTCGTGGGAGAGAGGCCTTCTTTCACCTGTAGAACTAAAAAATATGCTATGTTATTTAAAACAGAAGTAGAAATATTTTTCAATCTATATTAACATGTTTCTGATTATGTACGGACGTGTGTTTACAAAGGAATCACATTTCCAAATTCTAAAGGTGTGCGGAAAAGGGTTTATATGAATAGTTCTATAGTAATATAAATAAACAGTTATATAAATAAACCAAAAACACCAAACGCCTTCTAATACTTTAAAAGATTGATACCTTTGCTGTATACTAAGCTACCAACTTCAGCTCAACAGATATATTACACAAATCAAATCGATTTGTTTATTAAAATTAAATCTTTGTATGAAATGTTGCCCTTAGACTTCAATACAAGAACATCTACATGGGAATACTCAATAGCAGAAAATAGTAGGAGATATATAAGAGAAATTTCACTAAGGTCGTCTCCGATATTTCTCCATCATTAAAACTACAGGCCAATAAGATATATGGAGCATATGCAGTAACAAATAACTAAGATATTTTATCATCAATTAGTTCAGTACCATTTAGTTCAGTGACATAACAAATTTGCTGCCAATCTAGACTGCAACTAAATCCAAAATTGAAATTAAGACCTGTTAAATGCGTTACTAAGGACGAGCTAATAAAAAGTATACTGGTAATATTTGAAAAGTAAACGTTTATCAATTAAAAAAGACAACACATACATTATCTTAAAAGGCTTTTATGAACTGAGTAATGTTTTAAATATTTCTAATTTTGAAACAACAATAACATCATCATTAACAACAACAACAAAATTATTTGGCTCTTAAAAATCATGGACAATCATATGCCTTTATTTCTCAAAAGTTTACTATTTTTTGTGTTCTGTTATAGTTTCCTAAAAAGTACTCATTAGCCATTTTTTTACCTGAACCATCTGTTGCTTTTGTTTTTTTTTGTTTTTTTTTTGCAAATGAGAACAGTAATTATGATTTAGTATTTTGTATGGAAGTCAAAATACTTTATTTGTTTACAGTACAAGTACATGTATACTACTTCTATGATAAATTACTTCACATTCAAAGCTACTTTCTTAGTAAGGAGCTTCTAACATGCAAAAAAAACATTAATTAAACATTAAAAACTCCTGTTTGCCCCTTTTTAAGAAGGAACAAAATGTTTCTGAGACATTAAGCGCAAAAAACAATAATATTTTTTAGTATAATTGCAATTTATCAACATGAAAGAGGAAATAAATGTATTGGATGTAAATAAACATATGATATAATAACGACACACATACGATATACTCCGTCACATACGGGCTTCGAGTAAATGCCAATTTGAAAGCATTCTCTTAAAGACTTTATTGCAACAATAATAGGACATATTTTGACGACCGCGTGTCATCAACGGCTATTTTTTTCCAGCTTCCCTAGGTCAGTCTTAATAGACAATTTATAAATTGACGAAAGGTTAAACATACTTCTTTTTTCAAAGTATTAGTAACTGATAACATTTGGTAAAATTTTATTAAAAGTTTCATTATAACAGTTTGATCAATTCGTCTTCATCTGAGATACTTGTATGTTAAATAGGTTGATGTTAAGTCCCAGATGCTTTACGTGGCTTTGGGATTTAAGGAATATAAAGTATTTCCTTATTAACACATGTATTTGATACCTTGACCAATTTCTAAACAATATTGATGTTAAGTCCCAGATGCATTACGTGGCTTTGGGATTTAAGGAATATAAAGTATTTCCTTATTAACACATGTATTTGATACCTTGACCAATTTCTAAACAATATTGATGTTAAGTCCCAGATGCATTACGTGGCTTTGGGATTTAAGGAATATAAAGTATTTCCTTATTAATACATGTATTTGATACCTTGACCAATTTCTAAACAATATTGATGTTAAGTCTCAGATGGTTTACGTGGCTTTGGGATATAAGGAATATAAAGTATTTCCTTATTAATATTTGATACTTTGACCAATTTCCAAACAATATGAGATATATTAAACAATATTGATGTAAAGTCCCATATGCATTACGTGGATTTGGGATTTAAGGAATATAAAGTATTTCCTTATTAATACATGTATTTGATACCTTGACCAATTTCTAAACAATATTGATGTTAAGTCCCAGATGCTTAACGTGGCTTTTGGATTTAAGGAATATAAAGTATTTCCTTATTAATATTTGATACCTTGATCAATTTCTAAACAATATGAGATATATTAAATAACAGGATTCCAAAAGGTGATCAGTTTAACTTGTTTATTTGGTCGGAGGACACGTTTTATTAGATCAAGGATGAGATTTACCTCAAATTGCTCCCTTGTTCAAATACACTGTTACGTTTTATCATCACCGAGTAAACAGCGACTGTCGTGGTTTCAATTAGTTTCTCTTAAGTATTCCCCTTAAAGTGATAATCTAGAGTAAAATGACTAGTTATTTCATTCAACATGACCGTTTTAATGAAACCGTAAACCTCGCCGCGGGTATCATTTCATTGAATTTCCATTTAAACTATTTCAAATTTTAATTTTGTCCCTAATTCACTGAACTACGCGGTCTTGTGACACAGATAAAAAACGTATACACATAGAAAACAAGTCGGCCAAAACTTTAATGAGAAGTTTAAAGGTACACACACATACCTGTGTGCGTCGTAGCATTCATTAAAGGAAACTATCATTTAATAAAAAAATGTTGAAAATACGGTCTCGCGAAATAAGATAAAATCATAAAATTATCAGTAGGTGACGAGTGAAAATCCCAGGCGTGTTTAGATAAACGAATATATAAACTAGGTAGAAATATAGGCTTAAATTACTTCTACCGTATTCTATTTACCTGTAAAAAGGAATTTTACGGAGTGTTTACATTTTGACCAAACGAAGCCTATCCTGTGTATATGGTTGTATGAAAACAGTATAGGACAATATTTCTGCATGAATTAAAGGTACATTAGGAGGTTTTAACAATGTGATGTGCAGATTGTTTCGTAAAGAAGTCATTAAGCTGACATACATATATATAAAATAGAAGTATATACTTTTCGACTTTTGACATGGATTACTGGTTAATGGGATTTATTAAATAAACATACTTAATATCCGTTTTCATTGAGATGTACATACACGTTTTCATTCGGGCTTTAAGTTTAAGTTTTACGTGCTCATAAAAGCATGTCAAATTTATGAAAAGAAAAAAAAATATGTTTGATATTTGTAGTAAAGTTTCGTTTTTGAGTGTATATTAAATATGGATATGTGTATAGTTCGTAGCAGGTAAATAAAAAGGTAAAACTGGAATCTGCGTATAAATAAGATGGAATAAGTTTTGAGGGAGAAACGTGCTAAAAGAGGATGGGTACTGATGGATAAAACATGTGAATCTGCTAATTTATCAGAAGTATTCTCTTTATCTTTCTGACAACTTATTTTCACCTTTGCTATTCCTGAAAGAAAATGTCGTTGAGAATTGCTTGGATTTATTTATGCAGTATTTTGTGTTATGGTTATCTCGTCGACGGCCAGGGTGGTCAGTGTCCAGGATTATCATTCTCCATCAATCCAAATGCCGACGTGAAGTTTTCTGTAATAAGCACAATAAGACTTCCCGACGGAGATACATGTAGCGGTACCATTTCGCCGTCGGCAGTTCAACGTCTTGCTACTATGCAATGGGTGGTTGATAGAATGAACGCGAACAACTTCACAGAAGGAGTTAAAATAGGTAGACTTTTTTATTTCTTTAAAAATAATTTGATAAACCTAGAACTCATTACCCCCACACTACTATAACAGACATAGACTCCCAAAGTGTTGGCAAATATTTTCAAATTTAGAAAATTAAACATATTACAAAAGACCACTTTAAAATTATTTGATATGACCTTGACTGTATATAAAGACTTTTTTACATTCTTGAGCAAGTCTGTTACTTAAAGATGTTATTTTCATTCAGACCTCTGCAGAAGGAAAACCTTCAGAGAAAGAAAGACCACATACAATCATTACTTCTTTTATCCAAATGTATCAATAATAGTGCAATTTTATAACTTTGACAGACCATCTGTCAACAGCGACCGCTATTTCAGTTGCATATTACCTGATTTTGCAGACATAGTTGACTAGTTATATACATTCGTCAGGAAATATTTTTCTCTAAACCTTGGCTTTTATAATTAACTATATGTGCATTCTTTACATTTTATGGGTTTTTTTTTAAATAGCAAAATGCACGTTATCTTTATGGATACATAACAAACGTTGATTGACATTTTGTTTGTCATAAAAACATTAACAATTTTTGTAAGGAATGCCTTTATTTGATTTGTTAGCGACATAGAATTGTAATACAAAACTGTAGTGGTATTTTCCGTGTATTTAGTTGTATAATAGCTTGTAATTACAATAAAGTAGTTACGATAAAGTATTTTCTATATGTCGTAAAATAGTATTGATTTATCTGACAGTTTTCACTGTAAGATTTGCATGAATGACTGATAAATATTTACATGACAGTTTAAGCATCCAAATCAGATCGCTTTTTATCTCCCGAAAATCGATAATATTTGCACGGTATAAGGACATGTTAATATTTTACTTTGGTTATGAATAAAACATTGGTTAATGTCTCATTGAACTCGTGCAATTGTCTGGTCGTGCCTTTAACTTTGAGCTAACATCTTAAAGAGATATCAATATGCACAATGCGAGTAACATCCGACTTCATGTGTTTATCTTAACAGAATAGGCACTTATTTTAGCATAATTTAATTAAGTTAAAGTAAACAGAAGCTCGGGAGGTAACATGTCTCCTCAACCTAGGGATAATGAGTCCGAGCTTCGCAAAGGTTGCGAGCAGGTTTTATCAAACAATACAAGATCTGCTTACTAACACAGGAACATTACATATATAAATAATTCTTTTAATGGCCGATGATATCAAAACAAATCAAGAACATTTATTTATTCATCGCCTTTGATTTAATACGTTTATATAAGCTCAGTTATATAATTTAATGGGACATGAATCTACGAAAAATAACAACTTATAAGATAAAGAAGAATGCACTGGAATCTTAAAGCAATACAGGAGTTTATCTTGCATAAATAAACATACCAATTTTGGCATGATAACAATTGTTAATGTTCAAAATACACACAATGTATAAGTGTAACAAAATATCTAAATATAGAGAAACAAAAAACTACGACTGCTTGGGGTCATTTTAATGTTTTATTACATAAACATTTCTTGTGTAGCTTACAAAGGAAGAAAATCATAAACATGTACTAGTATATGACATATTTTAATATAATTAATGGTTTTAATTATTGAGGGTTTTTACTGTAATGTTGATTTAAAATGCACACTTGATTCTATATTTATCTAAACATAGAATCAATATAAAATATGTATTGAATATACATTGATGTATGACAGAATATAAACAATCATCATCCCATAATAAAAATAAATAAATAGCATCCTCGTCTCACATTAGCTATGGTAGCCATGCCAGTGAGTCAGTGCTAGTCTTTATAAGCCAATAAATCAATTTGCCTTAGAGGTCATAATTCAGGACAGCAAATGATATATTCTAGTATATAAATGAGGACAAACGTTGTCTGTCACAGATAAAATAATACATACCGCAAAACTATAATGTAAGTAAGCTTTAAAGTCATTTTATTTCAAAACTTGTTTGGTGTTCATTGCGTGTGTCGTGTGGATTAAACAATGGAGACACTACAACCAGTTCTGTTTCTGTCACATGGAGCTGGACCTTCTTATTATCTTGATGTGAAAACGATGCCGATGTTCAATGGTTTAGACAAAGATTCAAAAGCAGCTGACTTTCTTCGAACTCTCGTGAAAACACATGGACTCAAGAAACCGGAAGCGATCTTAGTCATTAGCGCGCATTGGGAGGAATCTGTCTGTACTGTAAATACCAATTCCAAGCATTCACTCTACTATGACTACTACAATTTCCCGCCAGAAATGTACAAACTGTCATGGCCGGTGAAAGGAGCACCGGAAGTTGCAAGAAAGGTGAAACGTCTGCTTGAAGAGCGTGGAATAACTTGTAAGGAGAATTGTGATAGAGGGTTGGACCATGGAGTATTTGTTCCACTAAAACTTGTTTATCCTGATGCAGATATCCCAGGTGTGTTCTATTTTATCTGTTAAATAATCTCTATCTCTTATAGGTTTCAAAGTAAAGTATCAATAAAACCATT
Source organism: Ruditapes philippinarum (assembly GCF_026571515.1). NCBI lineage: Eukaryota > Metazoa > Mollusca > Bivalvia > Venerida > Veneridae > Ruditapes > Ruditapes philippinarum. Next base: position 270,857 of record NW_026856551.1, read on the forward strand.
AATTTTGACAATTACTTAAACTAAAAATAAGTTTGAATATAATGCTTACTTTTTTAGAACATTACGTCACACGAGGCATCCATTGCAATATTGTATACTCAATGTCATGTACAGTATCACCTCTGAGAATAAACATAAAAGTAACAATTTTATATGGCTACATTGAAAATTGCTACGAGTTTTACAAACTTTCTGATCTCTAATATCGTCAATTTTTCAGTATCCCCGTTTTTATGAAAATTGTCATTTTCATCTTCAAGTCGGCTAAAAAATAAAATATTTAAGAAATAATAAAACATAATATAGCCTTACGCAATACATAACAGACTGGACATAGGCTTATTACATAGAATTATATCAGTTAAAGAATGGTTCATCTTAGGAGCTATGGTCAGTGAATGTGCATGTATATACGTTTCTTTAAAGCTTAGAAATTACCAGCTGTCAGTATTAACACCTATTTTTGTCTATTTTTTACGTGTGGCTTTACATTTGCCCAACTCTGAATAACAGTTATCATTATGATCATGATGCGGACACATAAACAGATCAAAACTGGTCATATAAAATAGAACTAAGTATAAAATGTATCAATACTATATAAGCTGTATACTCATGATATAAAAGTATACTCATGATATAAAATATAAGTACATATGTAATCTTTTTCATTTGAGGTGTGTAAACAACATATTAATTTTGATAACACATAATAATGTAAAATCATTTTTCATAGTTTATTATCTAGAGTTTATTTTTCAGTGTGTCAGCTCTCTCTACTAAAGAACATGGAAGTTAGTGACCATCTAAAGATTGCAGAATCTCTATCAGAACTGTGTGAACAAAACGTGTTGATTATTGGTAGTGGTTTTGCTACGCACAAGGGAGGCAAACCTGGGGCACCGCCACCTGCATGGGCAACCGCATTCAAGCAATGGTTGAATGAAACGCTTACGTGTGATAGTTTGTCGCCTGACGAGAGGAAAATTAAAATACTTTCATCAGCCAAAACAGCTCCAAATATTAACATTGCTCATCCAAGACTTGAACATTTTTTGCCACTGATAATGTGCAGTGCTATAGCGAAATACCAATCAGCGAAACTGATCCATTCTGAGTTCTTAATGGAATCATTGTTGAATGAACACTACCTATTCTAAAGACCTTTTTGCAATGCAGGTGGAACAAGTGAATGATTCGTGTGTTTCTGTTTTATATTTGTTCACTTTCATTGACATAATTATTGAAAAAATGTTTTATCGTTCTTAAACTGCTAAAAGAAAACAGTTTTAAACATCATGTTATCAAAAGGTCTATTTTGAAATTTTACCATAAATAGTTCATTTCGCAATTGGTTTTAGTTCATAAAGTTTTACATATTTGTGGCTATACACAAAATAATCCGAAATTTCGGTGCTACCCCCAACATGAAATCGATATGAAATATGTTACTTAAAATAAATAATTAAATCTTCAAATATTTTTTTGTATTACCAGACAGTTTATTATTAAGTAAATGCAGTCTTAAATTCACTCCTCGAATAGAATTAACTGGTTTGTATATTGTCAGACGTGTGATTATGTTAGATGGTCTTTTTAATATGATTGTTCATACATGAAAACGGAAAAGTAACGTGTATGGACAGAATTTAATACAAATAACAAAGAAGTTGTGATTTACAAATTTTGTCATTTTGTCTTTCGATTATTTATTTGGATATATCTTAAAATACTTTATACAATGTATCAATCATTATAACATAAAGACGCTCTTGACTTTTTGGTGAAAAACCATATGACTTGTGTAAAAATTGTTACATGTTTTTTTGTTGTTTTTTTTTGCAATTGTTTGTCAACAGTCTGTTGACATGCATATCATATCATTGGAATAAAAGGGTTTTGTTGTTTTAGTATATATTTTTATCTATCAAATTATGTTTATTGTGACAATTTTCATTAAATTGAATGGACTGAAAAGAGTGTTGCCTTAAATGTGAACGAAAAACTTGTATAAAAGGACAATTTGTAAGTCCATCTAATAACGCTATTCATATACAAAAGGTACCCAAATATACTTGAGAATAATTATTTTAAAATTGCGTTTGAGGAGATTGTTAAAATTACAGCGTATTCTTTTCAAATTTTACGAACAGTAAAGTTGTTATTACGAGCCCCGGATGTTGCAAATTATATCCTCAAACATTTTCCATCAAAAGGTGGCTTTAAATTTCTCATTTCTTTGTTAGGTAACCGAACTAGTGTTATTATATATCAAATAATGACAAAATTTCATCTGCTTGTGTGTGAAATATGAACTATAAAGATTTTTACGTGGATAAACCCCTCACCGCGCATTCCTGACACGCATCACTTATAATAACATCTCATTTTTGTATTCAAAACATATTTTAACTGTCTTTACACTTTCATTCATTGAGAAATGTTTTATACTATAGTTGTTGTATCTGTGGCGGACAAGATTGTAAATATATGGTACAGATTTGCTGCTATTTCAATCAAAACAGTTTAAGAGATTTTTTTTATTGCCGCGCGTTAAGCAAATACCGTTTTTTTAAACGTGTGCTAATGTTTACTTTATAAGCATTTATGTATTTTAAAAGTTCAGACATAGTCTATTTATTATATAGCTAATCAAACATGTTTATTTATCCACCATTTCATGTTAAATTAGTTATTTAAACATAAGGGTATGTATAATACAAATATAAAGTAGAACTTTAGCATGCTATTGTTCTAAATACATATAAGTTAACGTTCGCAAATGTTCGAACGTTTCCTATAAGTTTCTTTGAACTTGAATCATCTTTAAAAAGCTACCAGTGCATCAGAATATTACCGTAACAATTTATAAAGAGAGTTTGTTCGTGTTGGTTTTGTACACAAATGCTCGTAAATGTTCACATTAATACAGGTTGCTCGTTTGTTATCTCGCTACTTATAACGTGCCCAGGATGTCTAATTTATCATCTTATATGAATAAGAATCGTTGTTCATGTGATTGAATATCAGTTTATGTTGTAATTAGATTTTTTATGATTACAAATATTGAGAACGTTGTCACCTTAAGTGTACAAATATAAGTCTAAAGAAAGTACAAAAAAGGTTGAATGATAAGTTAAAGGCATGTTTGCACACTTTTTTATGTTAGAGTACATGATTATGCAATTACAACACACACAAGCTCGTAAAAATCCGACATTCAGTGTCTTATACAAATCTAATATTGATTTACTGGGTTCGATTTTTTAAGATTGAATCCCGTTATACTCGGTAGCTGTTCTTCACATTCTAACACATTTACATTTATAGAATTCGTACATTTATACAGTTTTGATTTATATTTATTCAAGTTTTGATGACATTGTCGAGCCCGATGTTGATCTCTTATATTGACACAGGTTTTGATGTCGCATATTTATACAGGTTTTGATGTCTTGCATATGTATACACATTTTGATGTCTTACTGTTATACAGGTTTTGATGACTTAAAGTTATACAGGTTTTAATGTCTTATATCTATACAGTTTTGATGTCTTATATTTATACAGTTTTGATGTCTTATATTTATACAGTTTTGATGTCTTATATTTTGCAGATTTTTATGCCTTATATTTATACAGGTTTCGATGTCTTATATTGATGGAGGTTTTGATGTCGTATATTTAAACAGGTTTTGATGACTTAAAGTTATACACGTTTTGATGTCTTGTATTCATACAGGTTTTGATGTCTTCGATGACTGTGGTATACCAAGGAACACCATGGCACGAGCCCTTGATATTTTAGATGGACCTATCCTCGGTACACAACAATGCCTAGATGCAGCTCCAGATTCATGCAATATAGGTAAGTTTAACCTCGGTCCCAAATAGTCACAGAAATTGTAATATGTTCACAAATTAGCACCTACCTGATTGGAACCAAATTGATTAGCCTTTGCGACTAGTATATGAAAAACACAGGCCAGCTCGCAGTACAGTCTGACCAGACTTGTTATTGTCGGCTGACAAACTTAAAATTTATATCCCCAATCTGATAATGGACAGTTCCAAAAAATGGAAGCTTGACTAGTCCATTTAAGGAATTCAGCATTTTATAGGTAAATGCATTCCTCAATTTAATTTTAATTAAAGATGACTAGTAACATATCACGCAGTGAAATCAGATTCTGAGAGAAAATCTCCACTTCCGTCAAATAAATCGTGTTTATGTGACTTAAACCGCTTTAATACAAAATGAAAAGTCGTGTCAGGAAGATAGCCAGTAGGGTGAAAGAAAATGAAAAGTTTTGTTTCAGATGTAGCGCTGCTAATGTCTGTACACATATAGCCACACTTCCTGTACATATAGTCACACTCCCTGTACACAAAGCCTAACTTTCTGTACACATAGCCACACTTTCTGTACACAAAGCCACACAACCTGTACACATAGTCACACTTCATTGTACACATAGCCACACTTTCTGTACACATAGCCACACTTCCTGTACATATAGCCACACTTCCTGTACACATAGTCACACTTCCTGTACACATAGTCACACTTCCTGCACACATAGTCACACTTCCTGTACACAAAGTCACACTTCATTGTACACATAGTCGCACTTCATCTACACATAGCCACACTTCATGTACACATAGTCACACTTCATGTACACATAGTCACACTTCCTGCACACATAGTCACACTTCCTCTACCAGTAAAAGTTTACATAGATTGCACCAATTACCATGACAATGTAGTTTCACAAAAACCACTGCTTTCATAAATAAATGTGATGATAAAATCTTTGCAAAATAACATTCAGTTCAGATAAATGTATTTTAAACTAGTGTTTTGTACTTGTAAACTTGTAAAATATTTTGTTAAATAGCCAAATACATTAAGTTTTTACAGTGTTTTAAACTGTAAAATGAGTGTAATAGTTATATACCATGCACTTTTACAGAATGCATTTTTAACGAAATGTGTTTTATTGTTGTATTCTGCTATGTTACCTTGTCTGGTATGACGTTGAGACAAAACTTTAGTAATGCCAATTTATTATTAATTGACGAATTAAGAAGTAGAAACATGTATGCCGTACTTTCTATTGACACATGGTAAGACTGATACCTTCCTAACAAAGTACATGTGCAATATTCATCAAAATCTTCACCGTAATGAGAAAACTGAAGACACTATAAATATCGCTAAATGAGCTATTCTACTGCTAGCTGCTATAATTCCGACAACTTCTTCATTTACTGTCACTTATTGTCACTTCCCAATACGTGTACTTCACTTCAATGTAATTACACTTTTCTGGTTCTTCGGGATCATTGAGTGAAGCACTTTTAAGTGTTGAGAATTGAGTACGGCTCGTACCGCTAAAGCCGGTGCTAGGAGGCGTGAGGGATGTGTCATTTTTCATTTTTTCATTATCCCTCATGACGCAATCAAACCGAGTCTTCAATTTTCGTGTAATTTGGCTGTTTTTAATGCTTCCGGGGATCACTTTTTTCCAGACATTTGTATTTGTAAAGTGATAAGTTGACAAAATTTATAATATCAGCTTTTTTTAACGCGAAAAAATGGATCGATTTACAATAGATATAATAGCTTTATTTATTTCATTACAGGGATAATTGGGGGATCAAACAGCACTACAACAGAGTTCATGTTATATGCTCTGCGAGGAAGCCAGCTACCAGTGATCGGACCATATGCTACCTATCACAACCTAACCAGGTACTCCAACTATTACAGAACCGTGCCAAACGACCTTCAACAAATCCAGGTGAGCTAAATACACTTTCTGCCTCTGATTTAGATAATCTATCTTTGCTAAAAGACTATGCTCATCTTTGAGTAGAATATTTTTATTGCAGAAATGTTTTGAAATCTATAAATTTTTTACTGAATATGTCTTATTCAAATAAAAGAACGTACAAACTATGTATGGAAATCTCCGTTCCTTATTACGGGTCAAGCTGATTCTTGCTTTAAAAAAAGCCAGATTTTTAAATGACACTGTATGTTTGTAGTGTGCCAACTTATAAAAGTTTTTAGGATTTAAAGCATAACTCATATTATATATACTTTGTGTGAAGACAAAACACTTTTTACTTCATATTTACAAAAAGACTGTTTAACAATTATCAATATCTATTTTCAAATTTCAGCGTAGTACATCTTAAAATTGAAATTTGCTTATTACCATGAAAGAGCGAGAATGTTATAGACTCTAAGAAGAAATTAAAATCACGGATTCTTGAAGCTTTAGTTTTGTACATTAATTACTTTATGAAAATAATGATTAATACCTTGAAAGTAGTCGTGTACATTCATTAATTTATGAAATAATAATTAATACGTTTAAAGTAGTTAAATATATCACTAAAAATATCATTTAGCTAGGTATGGCCGAAAACGTGTAAAAGGAAGCACCAAATCTTAATATGATTTGAATTACAAATTCAGATATCTAAAAATTTCTGGTGTACATCATTTTGTCACAGACATAATGAACAGAAATCTATTTTAATAATACAAATGTATGTTTAATATTTTTCAGGCGACCGCTGACTTACTCCGGCAACTTAGATTAACATATGTAGCGGTTGTGCATACAGACGACGACTTTGGTAGATACGGTGCTTACAAACTAAAAGAAATCAGCAAAGCCAATGGCATATGTGTAGACAGTATACAAAGTATAGAGGTATAATTACTGAACTTTCTTAATATAATAGAATAGACGGTGGCGACAAATAATAGTACCTATGCGTCCAGTGTAGACTAAGATCAGCCTCTAAATCTTTGCTGTCCGGTCAAGGTCTGTACTGTCTGCTATTAGATCATTTCTTATTTTGTAAACTTCTCCTAAGATGATGAATAGTTTGGGTGAACAAGTAAATTCAAGATATGTAACGTGGTAAGGTTTGATATTGGCTCCAATATAAATGATTTGTAAATTTTAGAAAACTGGACCATTCGTATAAATAACAGCGTACATCCTAAAAAAAGCAATATGAATTATGAATTTTGCTGATCATTATCTTGTCATTATTTCGTATATATTTTTTTTTAACAAATCATTATCAGATTTCTCAAAAATAAGTCCTGCTTTACAAAAGTTTTCTTATACTGCATGTCAATTAAAATGAATATTCACATAACGGGGATGTTATTTTAATTATTTCTTTTTAACTATGTAAGTGATCTTTTATAAACTCAGTTTCCATGACTTTATAAAATATCAAAATCTTTTGCATCGAACGGAAAAAGATTTGCTGCGGCTTTAACGAAACAGGTTAATTCAAAATGTGCTATATCATAATTATATAATATACCCAGATATTCTGACAACTGTTGAAACATTTTCATCGTAACTATGTACCTTTTGATTAAGATTAATTTCTTTTTACCTTAATTTGTTCTTGCTTTTCGGATTGCTTGGAAAAGATTTAGCACTTGATTATCATGTTTGATTTATTGCCAGACACAGAGTAATATTGTTTAAAACTTTATTTCCAGACAGGACCTGACATAAAGAAGGATTTGCTAATACAACAGAGGAAGAAAACAAAGCACAATTCATTGCGTGTTGTATACTTTGGCAGACGTAATATATACCGTAGTATGCAAACGGAATTGAGTTACTCTAAAGACGTAATGTTTAACATCAGCTGGATAGTCGTAGAAAACCCTGAAGATACTTCAGTGCCGTTTGATTCCTCTAGTGGTCTTGAAAAAGGAATGTATATCATTTCACCTACTGTAAATCACGTGAAAGACGTACAGGAATTTTTGGCGGGAAAGTTTTCGGAATCAGAGTCACCTGCAGACGATATTGAACGTTTGATAAGATGTTTAGGTGATACGGAAGTTTCAGATATCACTCATAAAGACATTGCAGCAACAATTGACGCCGTGTATGTGTTTGCGTCCGCGTTACAGAGACAAACTAAATTATACTGCTCTAGTTATATGTGTGACCAACTAAGAACTGCTTTTGAATTCAAGTTGTCTGATGTTCAGAATCATCCAGTGAAGTATGCAGATATTGCTGACATAATTACAGTACAAGAGTTCGCCGATGACGTAAGAACAGCAAGTTTTGAGGACAATGGTGAATTTTTACCCAATGCTGACATGAGCCTGTATGCTATATTTGTTGTAGATCAAGATAATGTCACAAAGGCAAGTTTCTTTACTGCTTAGTTTCTTGTTTTTATAAAACATATCTGCAAGTAATCGTCAAATCATTGATAAAATGAAGTAGATGTTTACATGTAAACCACTCTACTTACCATGACTTTAAATAATAATGAAATGATATAACATATGACATAATAGACCTCAAAATAGAATTCTATTAATCAGTTCTGTAACAATTTGCTCAAATAGTTGAAATTGGTTTAACGTTTTGAGGACAGACACATTGTCAATTTAGCTTACATTGCTGAGTGATTTGGGTTCGCTTTCAAACCATCTTGCACGATGGGGGCACTTGCTCTTCTTAAAAGTCGCCATATTACCCTTAGTAGTTTTGGTGTGTCTTCAAAATCTACAAGACCTAAAAGATAAACACTACATTTATTTACATAAATGATTTTAAATCTTTTTTAGAAGAACGCGAAATGACTTATATTGACGAAATATATTTCAAACGTAAGATGTATTGTAAATAACCCCAGTTTTTGTTTATTGTATTCCTCACAGATTGGTGACTTTCGTGGCAGCTCTATCAACTTTACGGAGTTTCGCACGGAAATGATGGCATCGTCAATATGTAACGAGGAATGTGCGATATGTGAAAACATACCAGATATCTCATTTGCCTTTCTTGATGGTGAAACATTTATACTGGGTGTATTTGCTGTTCATGAAACAGATCCGAATGACCCATTTAGATGTTCCAAATTCCGCACCTTTCAGATGGATATTATTACAATTGAAGCGTTTTTATTTAGCGTACAACAAATGAGAAATGAAACAGGTATACAGTTTGGTGCAATTGCTATTGACGATTGTTACAGCTCTGCTCAGACGGAGCTAGTGCTTGGTCAGATATTGTCAGGGGAAGTTTCCCTTACAAACCCTTATACCGGTGGGTCAATTGACGTCGAGAGAATAGCTGCTGTTGTAATGACAGTCAGCAGCTCGGTCACTATACCTGTGGGATTTCTCATGACCGAGAAGAAAATTCCAGTCATTTCTGCTTCGGCGTCTTCCCCCGATTTGGACGACCGAATTAATTTTCCGTATTTTCTACGGACAGTTCCAAGTGATGTCGAACAAGCCCGGGCGATGATCAGCATTATTAAACGTATGGGCTGGAGTTATGTAAGTTTGTTGTATGTTGAGAATAACTACGGTAGCAAAGGAATGGAAGCTTTTGTTAGACTTGCAAATCAAAGTGGTATATGTATTGCTGCATCACCAGAAGGGATAAGCGATGTGAGTGATGATAACTCAGACAGTGAACTGATTGGTGTGTTTTCAAGACTGAATGTTCAAAGAGCTGACGTGGTAGTTTACTTTGGAACTGAAGCAAGAATTGAACAATTTCTTAAAGTTATAAATGATAGAAAGGAACAAAACGACTTCATTTTTCTTGCAAGCGAGGATTGGGGAGATAGACAGTATATATTAGACATAGGAAAGGAGCGGACACTAGGAAGTATTACATTAAAGAATGAAGTGGAAAGTTTAGCAGGAAAACCCTTAGAACATCATTTAAGGAGCCTTAATCCAAAGACTGCGATGCACTCTAGAAATCCATGGTTTGTTGAATATTGGGAAGAAACTTTTCAGTGTGATCTTCCTCAAACTTTTCGACATAAATTTGACATTGTTTGCGACGAAACTTTGAAATTTTCTGACGATAACATCACACATTTTGTAGAGGACCACAGAATTGTTCATACAGCGGTTGCCGTCCAGGCGTTGGCTCGTGGCCTTAAACAGTCACAGGAGGAATTCTGTAATCCAAACTTGCCGCAGGGGAATACATTTCCGTGCCAAAAATATTTCCAGTATATAACAAATGTTGTAAAGTACATTCGGGAAGTCGAGATAACACGTGGCGAAAATGGCGCAAGGGTATTTAAAGATGATGGAAATGGAAACGTAGGGTTTAAAGTGAACAATGTGCAGAAATCAGCAAATGGAGACCTTGACTATATACCGGTAAGGGGTCCTTTAATATTTTATTTGAAATATTTTTGTTTGCAAAGATTTTAGTACATGTATGTACATGTACATATACTTATAACAGCATTAGAACACAACACTAAAATACATCAAAACAAACCCGGTCACAGATAGATTAATCAGTAGCAATATAAGAATTAAAATCTAGTCAAATATATTGAAATCGTAAAAACGTAACTTCTGGTAAGAACCCTAATGTGGCACAGAGTTCGCATTTTATGAAATGAGCTGCGTCACGACAAAACCAACATAGTGCGTTTGCGACCGGCATGGATCCAGACCAGCCTGCGCATCCGCATGGTCTGGATCCATGCTGGTCACAAACCCATTATGTTGGTTTTGTCGTGACGCGGCTCAAATAATATTCGTTTCTTATTTATCGCGAAAATTGTAAAACAATAATGAGAAGGCAAATTACATGCATGGATATTTTAATTTGATGATCTGTAATTAATGTTCTGGGCATTTAAATTATTTCACATCAGAAAACTATGATAGTTATTAAATGAAAACAAAATTTATTTTTTTTGCCTTTTTATTTGACGCAATTTGTTTTTACTTTTTATGCCCCCGGGCATATAGTAATCGAACCGTCCGTCCGTCTGTCCGTCTGTCCGTACGAGGTTAACCTAGAACGACAAGTTGGATTTTTTCTTAAGTTCTATCTGTACCAATGGCTTCATAATTTACACACTTACTAATCCATACAAAGTATAATGATCTGGGCAAGTTACATAACTATGGCTTTCATTTGCACCAAGTTATGGGCCTTTTCAGCACTTAAAAATGAATAATGGTTAACCTAAACCGGCAAGTTGGAAATATCTTATGTTCTATCTGAACTAATGGCTTAAAATTTTTCACACTTACTTATCAATACAATGTACATGATATTGCCAAGTTATATAAATGTGCCATCCATTTTCCCAGTAATTTCCCTTTTTATCACTTTGAAAATAGGGCCTTGTATGGTTAACCTATTTCGCCAAGTTGGATATATAAAAAAAAATCCATCTAATTACTTAATTTATTTAATGATATCTTTCATATTTGGTAGGTGGATACCTTTAACGTTCCTCTAATTTTTTGTGGCGTTAGGCGTCTCTAAGTCAAGGTCAAGGTCACTTGTGTAAAAAAATAAATCTAAACATTTCTGCTCATACAGCCTTTATTTTTAAGTTAATGTCTTTCATGTTTATAATAGTCATACCAAGGGAGGTCCTCTTCCTTTTCCTAGTAAGGGGTCATTTGGGCCAAGGTCACCAATGTCAAAAATAGATTTTTTACACTTTTACAGGTGTATTAACCTTATTCTATCGAAGTCTTGTATATTTTGTAGGAACATAAAATTGAGGTATTCTCATTTGGATGGAGGTAGGGGTCAGTTGGGTCAAGGTCACCAGTGCTAAAATTAGATTTTTACACTTTTGCTCATACAGCCTTTATTTATTGACAAATTTGTATTATAATTGGTAGGAAGATAACTTAAATGGTATTCTTCCTTTGGATGGAGTTAGGGGTCAGTTGGGTCAAGGTCAACAGTGCTAAAAATAGATTTTTACACTTTTGCCCATACAGCCTTTATATATTGACAGATTTATTTCATATTTGGTAGGAAAATAAGTTGCATGATACTCTTCCTTTGGATGGAGTTAGGGGTCATTTGGGTCAAGGTCACCAGTGCTAAAATAGATTTTTTACACTTTTGCCCATACAGCCTTTATTTTAAATAGTGTTACTGACAAGAATCTGAGCCGGGGGCATTTGTGTTTAACAAACACGTTCTTGTTTTTACATGCAATGAAAATAAAACTAATTAAGTTTTACTAGTAGCTAATCTTGATTAATGTTTAAAAGTAGTTATTTGTTTCCGTGAATTCAAAGCCCTAAAAAGCCGTGCATTAATAATATAAACATATTAAGTGTATGTTAACGTAGTCTAAATGTATTATATCATTGTGAATGTATGTTGACATAGTAAATATCTAAACATGTTAAAGTGTATTAAGGTATCCGAAATAAAAATAATTATATCAAATATGTCTGGCTATGTATCAAAATATTCTTATAAGGCTGTAATTTGAATTTGAATTTTTCATATCATTAGAGATGACGACGTTTGGATTCTATCGTCTCAGGGGCGTACCTCGGCTTATTTTGAGTGTACGCCGAGTGCAGGTCTTTGGTCGAATTGTCGCAATATACTTATATATTTAATATAGCTCTGTGCTATAACTAGGGCTTTAAGGGATATCTAAGCTAATTGTACTATTATTGTCTTTATCTGTAGTTATGAAAATAACATCAAGTACATATTTTGAATGTAAGAGAAATTGCACGAAGTCTAACGTGCACACTGTTTTAAATGGTTCAAAAGTTATTTAGTATTAGAAAAACAAAACAAAGCCATGTGTCTCTATTGTGATAAAGAAGGGTTTCACAAGTTTAGTTTTTTCCTGTTATTTTTCTTTCGTTTCACCATAACTTAACATGTGATATTATCAAGGAAAATATGCTTTAAAAAGATCTGTATGACTTTAATACAAACACAAGAGCTTAAATGGTTAATTGTAACGAAAAATTATCGTATTGACAGCTAAAATGTAGTATCGCATGATCATTTAGCTTCGTTAAAATATTTTAAATGCGTATTAAGTCAATGTTGAAGACAATAAATATTGTCTTTAATAGTTTTTTTCTCCTCAACTCTGCTCTTTCAATTTCCATTCGAAATATTTAAGTTATTTCATTACGTAGTTAATGCCTCACGCACATAAAAGCATGTAAGTATAAAAAGACTCGCCAACTCGTTATCTAAAATTGGCGAAAATAGAGGAATTTGGACATGGCGTGTCTTATATTGTTATAGATTGTCCTCGTTATATATTTGACTATGTTTTAAATATGTATAGATGAGACTACGTATAATGTCTATACTCAATAATATAACACAGTAGAAACAACTTTCTGAAGTAATATATTTTGTAAATATTTGTATTCTTTTTTTACGGTCAAATAAACAAACTTTGAGTTTAGTTTGTGACGATAGATGTTGTCAATGGTTCGCTGTAATGATTGGTAGGACCCAAACTATTGTACACAATTTGAAATGAATATACAATTAATGAATGTTACTAACTTAAAGATAATATACTGACTTATAGCTATACAAGGTAAAATGAGCCGCGTCATGACAAAACCAACATAATGGGTTTGCGACCTGCATGGATCCAGACCAGCCTGCGCATCCGCGCAGTCTGATCAGGATTCATGCTGTTCGCTATCAGTTTCTCTACTTGTTATAGGGTTTGTAAGCGAACAGCATGAATCCTGATCAGACTGCGCGGATGCGCAGGCTGGTCTGGATCCATGCTGGTCGCAAACCCATTATGTTGGTTTTGTCATGACGCGGCTCATTTAATATAATCAAAGGGCTGCAAGCTCTGTGGTATTTTCTGATCTTTGCAATCTAAATCGTACTGTATATCTGTATGTATTTTCCTGTATAAGTTTATTTTATGTACTATAATTCATCTTGCAAAGCACCAGAGTTTGATACATACGGAATTTTGCATAACTACAGTAGAGTTGGATCAAAAAATCATTTATGTTCAATTTTTATGACAGCCACACTTTATCATTGCATATCATGGCTGCTTCCTTTACAAGACACTTAAAAAAGAATTAAAAAAAAGTTGCCTCGACTTGGATTTGAACTCCAGACCTCTAACACACTAGACGAGCGCGTTACCCCTGCACCACGGAGAAGTTATATAAACATCGTCTGAATAAAATCTAGTCATTCTAAATTTAGAAATTTCATTGCATTCCAGGTTTGTAATCCTTATTAATTTCGAGGTATTTGGTTCAGGATAAACCTGTTGTTTAAAATTGAAGTAAATAATTTAGCGAAAATCTTCTCGCCCAAACAGTCCGACATGTAGAATCTATATATTCCACAACTCGGCAGTCAGATTTATTTGTGTAGTATTCGGTAATCGACATCGCTAAAAATAGCATTTTCATTGATTAAAATCAAATTCATCCGCGTAATTTGTGATTGTGCATTTATTGACAATTCTATAAGACAACGCTACTTTTAAACTTTGAATGCGTTGTAATTTGTTGGATACTTGTAACAAAAAAAAAATATTTCTTTCTTTTAAATCGCTAGTTTTAAGCTGTTTTGGGAACTACTTGTTGTTAGGTTTGTCGGGAAATTCTGTGTCAGAGATTGAATGCCTGCTATGTATTTACTGACCTTCGGTCAGAAAATACAAAAAGACATTCCATACAGCTAACTCCCTTAAACGTCAAGTTGTAGACAAGATCTATATTCATATAGATCTAGATGTAAAAAATGAAATAAATTTTTAGTTTTCATTGATTTTAATTTTTCTGAAAAAAATTGATTGTAACATATTTATAATTTATCATATAACGACGTTTATGATTTATTAGCATATGTACATTGATAATTCAAAGCTTAACTCAAGTTGAAAATAAAGAGAAAATTCCAAGAAATTGTTTATATCATAAAAACATTGTGTACGTCACTCCGTGCTTCTGTAGAAAGGTCGAATATTTTGTTTTCTGAGTTTAAAAGTCTCATCCTTCGCATAGGATGGTATAAACTGAAATGTTAAAGATAATTTAAATCATACCTCCTCTAAACATTGATTTCTCGGATTCGAGTCTGACACAACGATAGAATAATTCTCTCTAAAATGGCTACCCGTTGACACACACAAGCAATGTATTTTGTTTCAATTTGCCCATATGTGCTTACTCCCTTTTCTCATTATTGAATTTTTGACTATGTATGCATGTTAATAGGTAAAGAAAATTCGAATTAGGTAACATCATAAGCATACCTATGGAATCAATTAGCAGCTACGAATATGTTGATCGATTTACGCCCAAATTATTGATTTTATTTATGATTTTTTTACGAAACTCTTTTATTTTTATACGCCCGTGCGTATTGGTGTATCGGTAGGTACGCCACTGCATCTGATGATGACTAATGAATGTACACTAGAAAAACTTAACTATAAAACACATTAATATATTTTAGATTGGTTCCTACGATGAAGGCCTGCTGACACTGGATGAAAACAAAATAAATTTCTATCAAACAGTCAGTGGTGATTGCTTCGGAAACTACTGTGGACATTGCACGAATGGCTCCTTCACAAAACCTGTTACCATAGCAACGACTACGCACATGCATACCGAGACAGAAGATTTCGCTGTTCCAGACTACACGATAATAGGGATTCTCGGTTTCCTGTTTGTTGTGATAATGGTAATGAGCATTATAATTGTCTGTTACCTCAGACGACGAATTATTGGTAAGTTTCACGTGAAATGCGCTTTATAATCATATTTGTATCTCGTCTTTTAAAGGCGCATAAAGCCTCTATTTTCCTGTCAAGAAAAGGCAAATTTGTTTATAATGATATTTTGATAATTATCGATCCAGACCATGAAAGCTGCTCATAACGTTGAAAACAAAATGTTTTATGTGAAATTATTTGTCATTTAAGTAGCAAATTTGTCATAAAAGTAGCAAAATTTAAACAAAGTAGTATTTTGACTTGAATACAACATACTTAATCACACTAACTTTAACTATGGTCAAAAAGCAAAAGAAGTAAAACATGGTTCTGAGATGTGGCCAATGAGATTTTCAAAACTGTAACAGAGAACTGAAACTAAAAGATTTTGAGAAATAAATATTAGCGTGTTTGTGGCTAAATAGATCTTTAATGTGAATGACACATGTTTATATAGCTTCGAATCTAGACATAGGCCCCTTGCTAAACTTTTATTAATTTGCTCAATCAGTGCAGTACTAAAATTATTCCTACTTTATTTTTTCTTGCAGTTATCCTTCTAAGGTGACTGCATTAATTGTTACAGAAGCTACAGTCGTTATTATACCCCCGCACAACAAAGTTGTAAGGGGGTTATGCTGGAATCAGATTGTCCGTCCGGCTGTCCGGCGCCCGGCTGTCCGGCCGTCGGGCGACCGTCGGTTTTTTCTTATCCGCCCAATAACTTAAGTTTCCTTTGACCAACAGTCTTCATATTTGGCATGAAGACTAGTCATGATAAGAACATGACTCCTGTTGATTTTGAGGTCACCAGGTCAATGGTCACATGGGCATTGACTTTAAAAAGCTTGTCCGCCCAATAACTTTAGATTCGTTTGACCCACAGTCTTCATATTTGGCATCGAGGTTAGTCATGATTTGTAGATAACCCTATTGATTTTGAGGTCACCAGGTCAAAGGTCAAGGTCACAGGGGACTTGACTTCAAAAAGCTTGTCCGCCCAATAACTAAAGATTCCTTTGACCCACAGTCTTTACATTTAGCAAGAAGGTTAGTCATGATTAGTAGATGACCATCACAAGGTCAAAGGTCAAGGTCACAGGGACTTTGACTGAAAAAATATTGTCCGCCCAATAACTTAAGATTCCTTTGACCCATAGTCTTCTTATTTGGTAAGAAGGTTAGTCATGATTAGTAGATGACCCCTATTGATTTTGAGGTCACCAGGTCAAAGGTCAAGGTCGCAGGGACCTTGACTGAAAAAATTATGTCCGCCCAATAACTTAAGAATCCTTTAACCCACGGTCTTCATATTTGGCATGGAGGTTAGTCATGATTTGTAGATAACCCTATTTATTTTGAGGTCACCATGTCAAAGGTCAGGGTCACAGGAGCCTTGACTGAAGAAAAATTTTCCGCCCAATAACTTATGAATCCATTGACCCACAGTCTTCATATTTGTCATGGAGGTTAGTCATGATAAGTAGATGACCCTTATTTATTTTAAGGTTACCAAGTGAAAGGTCAAGGTCACAGGGGCCTTGACTAGTTATAGCTTGTCAACCCTATTATAGTCTTCATATTTGGCATGGAGGCTAGTAATGATTATTAGATGACGCCTATTGATTTTGAGGTCACTGGGTCAAAGGTCAAGGTCACAGGATCTTTTATTATAACAAGCTTGTCTGCTCAAATGCTTAAGACTGCCTGACCACAGTGTATTGAGTTTTACATTATAACATTTAAAGCACATAATTGTGTTCTCATATATTCATCATAAAACACCTCCAGGCAAAGCTGCATGTATTGAAGTCATTCAGTGGCAGTTTCAGTTTTGAGGTCAGTAGATCAAAGGTAAAGGTCACTTTGTCACTTAAAACATGTAGAATACATAACTTAGCATTTATGCACTGGCTTACTTCCCTCAGATTTGGCTGGGAGATTGTCTTTGAGCTCTAAATTACTACTGTTGATTCTGACAAAGTGGTATGCGGGGGTATTACCCCATGACAGTGGGTTCTAGTTAGTCTGATTGGTGCTATCTGCTAAATTATCCCTTTGAACATGTAAAATCAAAAATTTATAACAAAAAAGTTCATTAGCTTTTAGGTCATATTTTGAGTTAAAAGGGAAAACAATGTTTAAAAAATTTGTTTTCCCTTTGTTTTTTTGATGTGGCAAATAAAGAGAAACAGTAAATGGAGAATTTCCGTGTTTGGGGTCTTTTAGATAATTTTTACATTTTTTTCAAAAATAGAAAGTAGCTGAAAGAAAAAAAGTTGAAAAAAAGGTACGGAAATTTTTGCTTTACAAAACAGACATTTTTTCATGAAAACGGCTAAATAATTATCCGAGATGAATTCGTCAATGAAAAGTAAGTGGGATTCTATGTACAAAATGGAAAAAAGCAAAAATTTTTTTTAAAATGGGGAAAATGCAAATATTCTCAATCAAACGGCGGCATTGTGAATCAAGGCTTTGTCGGTGACATGTATCTCCACGCGACTCATGAAGACGATGAAATACAACAAAGCTCATCTTCTGGTAATTATTCCGGAAGTCCACGTGGTCACGTGACTAATTCCGACCAAATTAATTCTTTTGCTGATTCACCTATTTATAAACCACCTTCAACAAGTTATGGCCTCAGTTCTCATAGTAGCTTTAAAAAACCAGTGGATTATAATCACAATGGTCAAATAAAGAAACAACCACGAACTCAGCTAGCTGTTCCTCCATGTAGACCGGAACTTCCGCCGCGTGATCCGGAACAGCAACGTACGCATGCTCAAAGACCAAACGGATTTACAGACAAGTTTGATCATATGTCGCCGTCTGTTCCAAAAGAAAAAGTGCGAAAAGTTCGAAGTAGTCCGCGTAGAACCGTTTCACCACCTTCATTCAAACATAGTCCAGAACATTCGCGGTACAGAGATTCTAATATCGTAGATAGCTCAAAATACAATGGAACTCCAACAAATATGGTCATTCCCGATTCAAAAATAGCATCGCCAAGTATGGTAAATCTGGAAGGGTCCATGGAGAAAATTTCTCGGGTGTAGAATCCATATTTTCTTCTCTTATACATGAATCTCATTTTATTTAACTTTTTTAAACATGATTAATAATAAATGTGATATAATAGATGTGTCCAAAATTTAAGCAAAAAAGTATACGCAATGTTTCAGTACTATCATAGTTTTCAAATTGTACATGTACATAGTTATCCATAATGTTATTTCATTAAATATGATTCACAACACCGTTTATACAAACTGATTTAATTTGTTTGCCAAAAGGAGCAATGCTTACAAAGTTTATGTTTTATAAACAGACTGTCCAGCTGGTTTATTTTTAGCTCGTCTGTTCCGGAGAAAAAGTCGAGCTGTTATGCCCACAACGTCGTCGTCGTGCAAAAACATTTATGTTTAGCCCTTTACATTATCTTTAAAGTTATTAACCTGAAACTTGGAATACTTGCTTATCATGACAACGTGCATTTGTTAGACAATTGGCATAATTCAAAAAGCTAATTTATATATTTTTGGAGATATGCACTTTTTTTAAACACAAATGTTTTATCAAAATTGATAACAGATAGTCTATGCCCTTTATAGACGAGGTAAACACCTCATGCAGTGCTCTTGTTCAAAGACTTAATTATGTTTTCCTCTTATAAATATTTAGAAAATCTATTAAAGCAGCTCATGATGTCTTGATGACTGCCAGTTTTGATATAGACTTTAATGAATTGTTGATATTGTTACTGTATATGTATTTTATTGACATGTTTTATTATATATTTATATAAATAACAATGATACTATTTACTTTGTTTATATTTAAAATCCCTTATTTTACTTTTTCATCAAGAAAATGATGGAGAATTATGAAATATACACTGAAGTATATCTCGTCTGTTTCTTGTAATGTAAAAAAAAATCATGGGAGTTATTTAAGAGATTATCAGCAATAAAAGAAAAATTTAGAAACTTGGAAAAAATGAAGTTCAGTGTACCAGTAACTCAAGAAGAGGTAACAAAGCTAGCAAGCGATGATCATCGTGATCATAAAATTGGAGAAAAGGGAAGTAACCCAAAGTTCCCCTTTAATTTGCTCCAAAATAAAGCCGATAATAAAACTATGTTAATAGGGAGTTTTACTGAAAGGAAATGATGTTTTGTACAAGTCTATAAACAAATTAATCATCAGGAGGGGACAAGATTTAGATGCTTTTGGGGATAACTATTTACGACAAACACATTAGACTGTTTGTTTCCATGTCCTGAAATTTTACTGGCGACAACTGTATCTACCATTTTGTGACATCTGCACTATCCGCCGGTCAGTTCTTATTTTGCAATGCAATGATGAATGGTTTTGTCCAGAATGAATAATTTACGAGGTCATGTAAGAAAGTTATTGTGGTAAGGGTTAAAGATTTTGGATATCACTACTTTGATGATGTCCGTAATTTACTAGGAAATGCTGCACTAAAATCAATGCGCTTACGTACATGTAAATTTTTGTTTTAAGTTCCTGTTCGTGAGCAAACATTGGACCTATATTTCACTCTCAGTCCAAACTATCAGTTTCTGTATCAATCGAACAAGAATTTACTAATATGACAAAGGGGAGCAAATAGGAAAACAATAAGTATGTGTTTGTAGGGCGAGTTGTTTTCCTTGTACATTTGTAAAATCATATTAAATACCAGATCAACAGATTTTAACACGATATGGTAAAATGTTTCAGTAATTTCAATCAATTATTATTTACACGAGAGTTATGAACCTTGTTCAATAACCACATTAACGCTGACATAAATTCGTCCGGTAGCAAGAGAACAGAAGCAAGAGATGTCCGTAAGACTATATGCCCGACTTTTATAAGTACTTGCCTTGAAGTGGAATGATGTTACTTACATGTACTTAAGTTTCAAAGGAATATAATTATGTAAGGATAGGAAGTAAGTGAGATGGTACAAAAACACAACTTAACAGAAGCTGTATGTCGAAACAGTGCATAATTTTGTCAAAAACCATTCTTATATAGGCTTTTCTTAAAGGAAATTAACGCTAAAGTGACATGACAATTTCTGTAAATGATGTTTATAGAGTATGAAAATAAACAAAAGCTGTCCGTCAAACAACTCACCGACTGTTATCAGTATTTGACAATAGGAAAGGGGTCATGGCTGTAATAAGGTAATTCAGTTATGGGCCCTTAGCCCATCATATAAGATTATCTCAGATAACAAGAATGTGGAGTTTCAGCCCAGTCTCTTCAAAAAATAAGCAAGCTGACAGCTACGCCAACGCCAGGGTGGGTACAACAGCCCTCTATTCGTTGAATAGCCAAGCTTATAAAAGACTCGAA
The DNA here is from genome assembly GCF_026571515.1 of Ruditapes philippinarum. Lineage (NCBI taxonomy): Eukaryota > Metazoa > Mollusca > Bivalvia > Venerida > Veneridae > Ruditapes > Ruditapes philippinarum. The sequence goes on from NW_026856551.1 coordinate 291,803, forward strand.
AATAACAATACATGTTTTTACATTTTTATTACAATATAATGTTTGACATTTTATTAAAACAACTTTTGTTAAAAACTAAAATTAACTAATAATTAAGAAAAAAAACTACTATAAATACATGTATATAGAATGATGAAATCGGAACTAGCTAATATGTAGACAAATGAGCCGCGTCATGACAAAACCAACATAATGCGTTTGCGACCAGCATGGATCCAGACCAGTCTGCGCATTCGCGCAGTCTGATCAGGATCCATGCTGTTCGCTTACCAACTCTATTACAAGTAGAGAAACTGATAGCGAACATAATGGATCCTGATCAGACTGCGCGGATGCGCAGGCTGGTCTGGATCCATGCTGGTCGCAAACGCACTCTGTTGGTTTTGTCGTGACACGGCTCAAATGTAAAGTTGACGTGATAAGCTATCTGAATACCTGATATACATGTCTTTGATGTGTGTGGTATATAATTAACTTGCGTTTTTGCTTCCATTCTTTTAAGCAGCTATTATTTTATTACATGCTTTTCGGTGGTTTATAGAAATATATCAGTGATATAAAACTGGTAATTTCACTGTTTGAAACAGTGAAATTACCACTTTGATAATTTCACTGTTTTGAATTTAAGCCCCTTACGTTGTTTCAGTGAAATACCAGCGTGCACAGTACTGGGTACCAACTTAATGACGTGACGTCGTAAATGACGTCACGTTGTATTATTATTTGGCGCGCTTTTCATTCAGTATTAGGTTAAATGTGTTTTTAAAAAGTTTCTTTGCATGTAATAAAAAGAAAATTTGTTTAGTTTAGTGTAAGATCGAAATATATTTCACCTTGTGAACACCAAAAGTTCATATTTCACTCGTGGCTGCGCCACTCGTGAAATATACCTTTTGGTGCTCACTCGGTGAAATATATTCCGATCTTACACTGAACTTAACAAATATCCTCTATATCTTCGTAAATTCACCGAAAATGACTAATTTTTAATATATACATTATAAATTTACAAATTTGTCAGTTGTCTGTTAAAATAATAAAATGTTTTAAATAAATACAATTGTCTAAAGAAACTTTAAGACTTTCCACAAGGTAAACATATAAAATGTTTAGCGCAAGCAGGTTATCAACATCATTTTTTATGAAAAGACTGATTATACACAGAAACATCACTGTTACATATGTACGAATATCTCAATTAAAAGAATTCTAAAAATTAAAAGAATTCAAAGACGAAACAACACCTTATTATATAAACAAAGCAGGGCATTAGAATGTATGACGCTAACATTTAGTTTCATTTTCAATAACTTCAACCTTATTCAACCCTTTCATATTTGTTTATTTTGGGGTAAAAAACGTATGGGAAGAAAAACATATTTAAAATTTCCAAAGGGCCCATTTTAAAAAAATGGGTTTTAAAATTTTTTTGCATACATTACAAGTAAAATTGCAGGACATAAAAACAATACATGAAAGAGATCAAACGATTACAAAAAACTACTTTCCTTATTGTTTCTATTTAAACAATACATGTTTGTCACTGGGTTATAACTTTTTACTTACAAATAATTCAATGACATCATAAGATTTCAATTGATCTAAAATGTTAAACATATTCGCTTTTGTCCGATAACTGACCGTGGAGCTTCATCTTTTATAAATATGCTGTTTTTTTTTTCGCTACTAAAATTAGGATATTGACAATTGTACGCTTTTGCTTACAAATAAAATACGAAGCGCATATATATCTTGAACTGCTAAAGACATATTGAATTGCATCATCATAAGGTTCAAATGTCATATAAACATAATTAGGTTTAATTATAGGCACTTCCTGTATCCAGAATTATCAAAAAACAAATATAAACAAGTGCCAACTAATTTATTCAAAAGAAGTTATTGTAAAAGTACACAAAATAACTTCTGTCGTTCTGTAGTACATGATGTCATGTTACGATAATAAATTAATAATGATACTTTAAGCTGAAGAACGAAATAATCATCTATACATTATCATTTATTTAACAAATCAAACATGGCCTTGAGGGCAATATGCAAGTTTACGGACTGGTTGGTCAGACTGAGGAATGTATATGACCCGAAAAACATTTTACACATTTTTCAGAATTTCACGCATCTCTTTTTCTTCCGGTTCCAAATCATCCAGTAAAGAAGTAGATCCATTATAAGCCCGTCCGTGTTTGACATCATTCATTCCAGGAAAATCGTCAATGTCTATTTCACTTGCAATATTTATCAATAAATCAATACTTTCATTATTTGTCTTACCGTTTCTATGGCTGCCATTGTCAATAAATGGGTTTGTTTCTTCGAAAACTGGTGTTTTAATATCAGTTGTTTCTACAGCGCTTCCATTTCCGTTTTCAGACTTACTATCAACCAAAATCTGTCTGTTTACGACATCAATGTCGTAAATTGGCCACGTCTGCTTGTGGTCATCTAACAAACGGTGTAGACATATTTGAAAATGCATATTGTCTTTATCCACAGTCGGTACAGCATGTGATTTAAACACAATGTTTCTTAACATAAATGGCAAAAATCCCCCAGCGATTGTAGCCAACATTTTATTGGTAGCTGAAATCTCGTAAGTGTCCCCAAATGCGAGAACGACAACAAGAACAAACATAAGGAATAATAAAATCATCCCAAACTCACTTGCTGCTCTTAAGTAATTCACCACAAGTTCTCCCGGAACACTGTAGAATGGCATCATACAGGACTTGAAATAAAAGGTCTTTGGAATCATAGGTCGGTTATTCTTACTGAGGAACAAAACAAGTCTTGAAATTTCCCATCTTGGTACACAGTCCGCGTTTGTTACAAGTTGTACCGGATTTTCGACCTTTTCCACCCTCTCAGTCTTCACTCTAAATGCAATGTTCTCCTGTTTTTCATCATCTGAATAAATTTCATTTTCAACCTTTTTCTTACCAAGTTCTAGAATTGCAGCATTCATCGTCTTGTTAAATGCAAGAAATCTTTTACTGACAGCACCAAAGCAGTCGTTTCCGTAAACCCAGATTAGGAACGCTAGTGAGAAATAGGTTAATGTCATTGATGCATTTAGAATGAGGCCCATTAAAGTATATACGAATATTTCCACAATGAAGGACACGAACTCTGTCACAAGAAATATTATTGAATACATTGACAGTAGACACAATGATATAATGATCAACTGTTGGAATCTCTTCCACCCGGACCTCAATACAGATTCGTTCTTCTCTAACGATTCAGCTTTAGCAATCTGATCCATATCTAACCTTTGCTCTAAACTGTCAATGTATTTTGAAAGTCTAGCAAATAATTTCATCTCATTACACGCGTTCTTGGGCAAAATATACACCACAAAGTGAGCTAGAAGCCGCAGAGTTATATTTACAGTTGGAAATATGTAAAACGAAAGGATAAGAAACAAGACTGGCAGTGTAAGAGTCCATGTAATTAGTCCAACACAAATCCCTATACCACCAAACTTTGCGCACGGTTTAACGGCAATCCTAACTAGCCAACCAATTACATCCATTTGTTTCATTTCACGCATGTCCTTGAAACACTTCCGGAGAACGAATTTGAATTGTTCCTTCATCTTATGACTCATAATACCAAATGCACAGGACTCAAAGCACAAGAGAATGTAGATAACAATAAAAATAACATGTAAGGGTGTAAGTAATAGAGTGAAATTTCCCGGGAAATAGAATCGTAGTGATTTTTCGGCTGCAAATTGTTTCCGCATATGCATTTCTGCGTCTTCATATCGAAAGTAAACATACATTCGGATAATCCAAGGTGTAGCCAGAAAAATAAGCAGAACCGCTGCCATGAAACGTTTTAAAACCGTATACCAAGATGTGGTTTTGTTGTGACAATTAGAAAACGAGAAAAAGTTGGAATTACAACAATCTGCAAGAGCAGCTCTTCCGCGAATTTTACACTTGAAAAAAGATTCATGCATTGTCCGAAACAGTCCAGCTGGTGCAGAATCCTCTGGCAGCAAACGCCCACTTTTAACTCGAAGATGAACTCGATTCATTTCAAGTTCATAAGGTATATCGAGTGTGAGATTTTGCAATGTTGTCTTAAAGTTCTTCATTTCCCTGAATTTTGACAATTTAAACTGGTTCTTTACGTTTGTGTATCTGTTAGGATCTGTTGTTACAACAGTAGTTATGGTGAAAGGTTTTTCCAATCTGTGTACATAAGGAGCGGCTATATGTTTCAGACGATAGAATGAATCGGGTATTAATCTTGGACTAAACAAAACCACGATAGCTTTCAACAGTACAATAACGAAGAATAGAACATTGAGCCATGTGTCAGATTGTAGGTAACTGCAACTTATATGATTAGTTCCGCTTCTTTGACAACATAGAAATCTGAAATCCGCAACACCTTCATTATCCGTCACGTGCATGTTACAGACATGGTCCGTAGGTTTCAGTTTTACAATTTCACCGGAACTTGTATTTTGAAAGTCGTTCATAACTAGCTCCCTAAACAGCACCTCTATGTCCGTGTATGCAAGCTGGCTGAGGCAGTTACTAGGATTTTCAGTAATGTTCACGTGCAGTGTTTCTACACCAAGCTCTAAAGTGGTTAAAGACAGAACATCGTATTCTGGTCTTAAAAGTAATAGGCCAATACCATGGCGTCCTGTGGATCGAACCCAGTAGAAGGGTTTGTACATACTGCTTTCGTTGTAACCACGGAAAAGCCTTTCTTTGTGTTTGATAAGCAAATGAAATTTGATCATTTTGGATCCACTATTTAGAGTTTCTTTAATATTTGATGTAACTTCAGGGTCCTCGGGTAAAATCTCGCAATTTTTCAATAAAGAAGCAGCGGTGTATGGAATTTCAAACGGTTGCTGTCTGTCTACTGAGTCAGTGAATGCAATAAGCGGTGATACTATAGTCCAGTTAGTTGGCGATATTGCTGCGATGCGGGACTTTGACGTTGAGGTGCTGGTATCTGTAATTACACGTGCTAATGGAGGTAAGTCATTCTTTACCGTCGTTAGAACAGATTGTGATGCTGGTTTGATAATGGTGGCATTCCATGGTCTCGTTTGCGTTACCTTATTTACTCCATCTTTGGCCGGTAGAGCGACGGTCCGTGTCAGCAGGAACAAGAACAAAGCCACTGAAGCTCTCATCATGTCTGCATACAGACAAACCGTGTATCCTGAAATAAATGGAAGTTGCGTGATAGTTTAACTACTCTTCTAAGAGTTGACATGTAATCAACGGCAATTAAAATCCTAAGTAGTGCGATCGTATTATTAGTAGTGCGATTGTGTATGAAAATTACTACAGTATGTACATTTTTGATCTTTGTTCGAGATTAAACGTTTTTTCGTACGATATAGAAAGAGCAAATTCTATGAAAAGTTGAGGCCTTAAAATAAAAACATGGACACGAGGTATTAACAGAAAATCATTTCTTAAATCATCCCGGATTTAACTCAAATACACTGTGTGAGATTACGCATTGCGATTATGGGACCTTTTTGGGGAGGCTATGCCTCCCCAATGTTAATAATCAAATCTTACTGCCGCGGTAATCAGGTCAAAAAATAGTACCTTGATTTTTATTATTTTTGATAACAATTTTCCAATTACTACGCAGCGACCAACTGTTTATGACGGGTCATTAACTAAAACGTTGCAACACCGTAGTCTCAATATCATGCATGTTCTTTTGTTGTTATAAACCATTAATAGTCCTTAATATTTTTTTAAAGACAAAAAAGGGTAAACTATCGCTTACATCAGAGACATGGATCATGCTTGCGTGATAACTAAGGAAAACTAACTTATTAGTACACCCTAGGAGGCTGTACGCGGAAAACGCTCATAAACCGCTATATCATACAGCTGTTGGTAAATATTTTGGATACATTTAACTAAAAATTCACTGATGGTGATGAACATATAGTTTGAAAACATTATATTCTTGAACCATTACCGCCGGAAAAAAAACTATTGAACTACAAAACCCGTAAGGACCCTCCAACAAAATTTCAGCACAAGATTACATTTTACATTAGCAAAATAAAAAAGCAATACTTATATTTTCATCTAACATAATTCATTAATCAAACTTTTAACATAAAAGTATCTTTTAAAAATATGTCTGGCAATTGACAGATCCCTACTCTGATCTTTTATTTGTATAGGAATAAATTTAAACATGTGCTCTTTTGTTTAAGAATATTTTGTAGTGAAAGTCTTAATATATCCACTTATCTCATAATTAGAATTAGTCAGGTCAGGGATTTATACAACCAGTTGTTTAGTTAACTACGCTCATTTTAATCCCAATAAAAACATTCAAATATTTGGGGTAAAAAACATAACCAAAGTACCTAGTAGTCGTTTACCCGGTGGTGGTCCCATTAAACTGATTATAGATTCGAATTGATTAGAAAACACAAATAGAAACATGTGTTTCGGTACAACAATAATCGGAAGTAAAGTGAACAGTTAAATGACAGAAATATGTGGTCAAATATGTTTTAACAAGGAAATAATTATTTCAGAGAAAGACGCAAAGATCAGTCTTCAATCAAATGAATGACCCCGTATTGTGTAATTAGAAAGTTTATTCAATTCTAGGGCAACGCATCATAATTTGAATGTCCATGTTTAATAAAATTCAAATTTTCAATACAGATTATGAGATACATAAAAATATTAAAGAATAAGAAGCTTTAAAAAAAAACAACAATAAAACGCATATATATACGAATGACTTACAGTCGAGCATCGGGAATTCATCAACATATCTTACGAAACTTTAATTTGAAAACGATATTTGCGCGCCCTGAAGTGATTAATGTTTATTTGAATAAATCAAATAAAAAGAACTTATATGTTTGTGTTCTATAAATAATCGGCGGCATAAGAGGAATTTCGTTTTCATTTTACAACACTTGAAAAATTACTACAGAAAGTGTGTTGTTGTTTTGTTTTCAACAAAAGTGTGTGTGTTTTAAGTTTATTTATACTCGGCGCCGGAATAACCATATGTCCAAGATTATAGCATCGGGGACGTCTTTTTCAAGCAGAATCTTCCTGGTAGCCCATTCTTCGTTCGTTGGTGGTAAAGGAGACGACAATACTGTCAAGGCATCAACTTCCTGACTGACGACAACAAAAACGGCATTCATTAGCGCCAAACCTCCAGTATAAGTCACGACAGGTCAACCAATCACCTCTGGTACTTGAGATGACTTGACCTTGACCTGCCGTGTGCCTTCTCCGCGACGTGCACGCCTCTGGAGGGATTTGGAGAAGTTTCAACAAAAACTTCCAAAACACGCTATTTATAACACCATTCATAGCACTGACGCTTCGATGTTCTCATCTATTTGCGGGAAATGGTCGACAGGGAAAACCCTACGTACATGTAATAACCGCACACCCTGTTAACAACAGATTTTCCGCAGTATATATTTCAAGCTAGTGAGGTTTAAAAATACAAGTAGAATCTAATTATTAACTTTGAGTGCTGGCGGTAAAAAAAGAAGATATAACTTCCTGATCAATTTTCACTTAGGTTGATTCAATTTTGAATAAGCTTTGCAGATATGTATTTTTTCAAGAAATATTTAGCTTTAATATTATCCGAAGCCGTCAAAGTCAGCGACGAGTAATGAAATGAATATTCTTTTCTGAAACGTGATTTTATTCGAGATTTGCTTCGGGAGAAGACAACTTTCTGTCCGTAGAGCATGAATATTAATACTCATCACAATACAGTATCTTATTGATCTCAATTATGGTACATGTAAATATGTATAATTTTTATGTTCAATAAAAATGTTGCATAACTTGCAGTTGTTATCATCATTCAATGATATTAAAACAGTCCTAGAATATTTTGATAAGGGCCGTCAGTTGTAAAATGTGATTGTTATCTTATAATGAACAGTCGTCATACTTGCTGGTATGTCATTTATTATTGACAGATTATGTTTTTTCAAAAATTTGCATGATTAACAGTCCGAATGTAGACCTCAATGAAATGTTCTGGAATATTATTAACAAAATGAATAGTCAACCATATTAAACATATATATGAATGGTTGAACACAACAGTAAAGATAAATAGCGCAATGTGCATATCTTCTTATTTTGGTAATAATTGAAATAACAGCACATTTTAAGCAAAATGAAAAAAACTATACGTCTGAAACATTCTGTCATAGCCTCCTCATCAGTACATTCAGTGCTTTGATTTGCTAAGTGATTACATTCGCCGTGGGTTTCAATCCATCATATGAACGACCTGTTTGTTAAGGTTTTGTTTGTTTGTTTGGGTTTTACGTCACACCGACACAGTATAGGTCCGTTCCAGCTTTACTGGTGGAGGAAGACCTCAGATGCCCTTTGTACCTTGAATTTATGAACGTCAATAAATGTCTTTACATTAATGAATATAATCAATATCGTTGACCATATTACCACCAGATTAGTTTGTATCATTATACCAATATAAGGAAGTAAGCATACCTTGTAAAAATGCCCTTTTTACGCACTCTCCTCTTTGCTGTGTTTTTTTTTTCTGTTTGATTAACAGACACGTTTAAGTACGTTAATAACACAAAACACTTGTTACAATTTTCCAGGTAACGTTAAGAACCAGACTGTAATCATGGAATACTTTCCTTTCTTCTCTATTTGATCAGTTCATAACAAGAAACATCTTATAATAGGATTGTAACATTGATTAATAGA